>NC_041215.1:92406657-92423956 GCF_002837175.3 Physeter macrocephalus | reverse complement strand
GATGTGGCACATACAATGGAATATTAATCAGCCATAAAAAGAAACGAAACTGAGTTATTTGTAGTGAGGTGGATGGACCTAGACTCTGTTATATAGAGTGAAGTAGGTCACAAAGAGAAAAACAAATACCATATGCTAACACATATATATGGAATCTAAATAAACAAAAACAAAAATTGTTATGAAGAACCTAGGGGCAGGACCGGAATAAGGACGCAGACGTAGAGAATGGACTTAAGGACACAGGGAGGGGGAAGGGTACGAAGTGAGAGAGTGGCATGGACTTATATATACTACCAAATATAAAATAGATAGCTAGTGGGAAGCAGCTGCATAGCACAGGGAGATCAGCTCCGTGCTTTGTGACCACCTAGAGGGGTGGGGTAGGGAGGGTGGGAAGGAGAAGCAAGTGGGAGGAGATATGGGGATATATGTATATGCATAGCTGACTCACTTTGTTATAAAGCAGAACCTAACACACGATTGTAAAGCAATTATACTCCAAAAAAGATGTCAAAAAAAAGGAGAATATATACTGTTGTCTAAGAACTGCATTGGGCCAGTGTATACATTTTGTTATTCAATACACTGCAATTCAATCTTAAATAGTTTATTATTTCTATTTTTTCCCCTTTAACTGAAGATGTTATGTCGAAATATATTCTTTAATTCCCAAAGGAAAATAAACTCTATATATTTACTTCATTTCTTTTTATTGGTGCTTGCCAGCAAATACGTAATATTAAATTTTTTTTTTTTTTTTTTTGTGGTACGCGGGCGTCTCACTGCCGTGGCCTCTCCCATTGCGGAGCACAGGCTCCGGACGCGCAGGCTCAGCGGCCATGGCTCACGGGCCCAGCCGCTCCGCGGCATGTGGGATCTTCCCGGACCAGGGCACGAATCCGTGTCCCCTGCATCAGCAGGAGGATTCTCAACCACTGCGCCACCAGGGAAGCCCAATATTAAATATTTTTAATTTATTGAAATTCATTTTACTAAATTCTACATGTTAAATCTTATATTTCAAATATATTTGAAAATAATATTGAAATCATGTATTCTGTTTCCTAGATTCATAATTCCATATGTTAGACATGTGTTCGTATCTCTATACACCCTCATAAATGCATTAAAGAAGCTTTTAAATTATGACATTGATATTATCTATATTTCTCCACTAATTTTTCTATCACTAAAAGTAGATTCAGGGGCAGATAGTATAAATACCTACATATTTTCAATATATAGGATTTATTATTAGTAATACATGATTAATTACATGATAAAATGTAAGTATGAAGAATCTGAGTAGTTTATGGACTTTGATCCTTAATAACAAGTATTTAACATTTTTAGCAAATATAATAAGATAAAATTACATAGTGATCCTCCATACATTAAATATATAATTTAATTGCATTAAGGAGAAGAGTTACAGATGATGGAAGATGTATCTTGACTCTTTTTTTGCACATCTGTTTATATTTCTTTTCAAGTTTAGTCCAGGATAGCCTGAGTATGATGGGCACTGATTAATTCACGTGTCCTTGTAACTAGAAAGATGGATATTATGGAAGAAAATAAATAATTCTCTGAGTGCTGTCACATTCAGATGAAATAATTAATTCAAACAATTTCAGAACTCTTCACTTCTGAGTCCTTGTTCCTCAAACATGGGACCTTGACACTGTCAAAAACAGTCCTAAATAGAGGAGACAAATACTTTCATCCCCAAAATTGTACTTTTCACATCAGTATTGAATTATTGGGCTTCAGTTTATAAGTCAGTCTCTTTAATGCATAGCTTGTGTGAAGCATTTAATCATCACTTAATAAACTGACCAAAAAATTTGAGAAACAGACCTCACAGAGCTGTCAATCACTTGATCACTCTTGGCCCCCCTCTAGTCCCACTACAACTGCAGATTTACGCATGTTTAGTAGCAAAATTCCAACTTATGGAACACACCACACGGAAGAAAAAAGTTATAGATCTGTTGAGGACCAAAGAAATATGATTGGAAATAACTGATATCCACTAGCCATTTACTGTCAGTAAAGTGTAATATGTACAAGAAATGCGTTCCATTCTTGATTAGTTCTGTTAATTGGGGTCAAAAATAGCATAATCTGTTTGAATCTAAAAATAAATTCTTAATATTTCATTATGCAAATAACTTTCTTTCCTAATCTAACCTCTAAATCAAGACTCTAGGAAGTTTTAATTTTTTTATGTGTAACAATTTGAAATGCACTTCATATTTCTGCCCCTGTCAACCTTTTGGTGGAAGCCTAAAATCAGTTACATGACCATGAGCAATTGGGTGGCCAGAAAAAGTCTTTATACTTCCTCTAATACCTCATGGGATGAACAAAGAAAAGATAAATAAGTGGTACCTCTCTCAGGTGAATTTTGTAACCAGACATAATTTGACTAACCTGCTCCATTCAGTATCTCACTGCTTCTCACAGAGGGCACTATATGGCACTGTTTACCAAGGAGTCTCTTTGATCTTCTGCTGTACCTCGTAAGTATTCCATCTGGAGGATGGAGATGATAGCACCTAAGGGGGACAGAGGTAGAGAGAATGTGTACACTTGTGAGTAAAATACTGTGGAGGAGAAAGATAACCTGTTTAATGATTGCTTGTCCATCATCATACCAGCAAATTTCCTATAATTTCAGGGAAAGATAAGCTCCAGCAGGAAATCATTCTCCCTACATATAAGACTTACATAGCTCTAAAGATTTTTTTCCCATTTTTAAAAAATATATCCACAAAGTTCATTCCTGCTTTGGGCCTTTTTATCTGTTGTCTCTCCTTCTGGGATATTCCTATTCTCCTGCTCCCTTTTAAATATTCAGGTTTTGAACTAAATATCTGCCACCTGGAAAGGCACAATATTATTTAATGTAGCACCTTAATAGACCATTAAATCTGTAATACAATACTCCATAGTCTTATCAAAGAGGTAACTGTCTTAACAGCCGTCATCACAAAATGAAGTTACCTCATCTAATTGTTCACTTGTTCATTTTCTGTCTCTCTATACTGACATGTAAGGACTTGTCCACTGTGAAACCCTTCTTCCTAGAACAGTGTCTGGTACCAAATTGATACCATTAAATGTTCACTGAATAAATTAAAGGAACACAGAATAGGTAACTTGCTGAGGTAGAGGGATCACTGCCAGGAAAATAAGGCCTAAATCTTACTGGCCATGACCACACATTGCTGACTGGTGGCAGAAAAATCAGAAATACCGTTACCCATTGGCTAAAAATCAATAAAATGAATTCTACAGATATAAGAGATCACATCAGAGAATCAGACTTGATATTATATAACTATATTTTTAGTTTTAAAAATAAACATGATAAATGGTTTCAGCCATGTTTGTATTTTATAATTTTGAATATTTTTCAGAACCAAGTGAAAAATCTAGTAAACTTTATTAGTAATTAACTATATTAATTTATTTATCTGAAAAGATATCCTTCATAGATTATAGCCTCTTATTTTTAGCTGCACATATGGTATTTCTCTGATTTCCTATTCACGAGAAATTGTACATTTTACTTTGTCATGTGGTGGTAATTTTATTTGGAATTAATAAGTATTAAATACTTATATAACAAATATAAAGACAATTTAGTGTTAAAATACAATTTAAATAGTATTGGAAATATCAAGACATACATTAGCAGCTGCAAATAAAAAGTGGTTTTAAATATGAAGAGATGATCATGTGGAGTAGATTACTGCTAGAACCTGTAACATTGCAGCATTCACTCAATTTTTCTAACTTGTCAGACTATTAGTGCTTTATATTCCTAGCAATATGTATTGCTTCTCAATCCCAAACCTGAATTGCAAATATCATTAATATATCATTCCATTGTTACCAGCACCATTATCAAAATCACCCATACTTGGCCATTTAAAAGATTTTGAAGAAAAAAAAAAAGAGGAGGATGTTTATCTTGTTATAACATATAATATGTATCTCTAGCTTGATCTCCATTTACCATTAATTTCATTTTATCTGCCCGACAACCAGTTTCCTTATCAACTAATATTGAAATATTGATTATTCCTACTGATGGGTCACTGAACATGGAATACCCTCTTCTCTGTCTGGAAATTCCTCTCTTTTCCAAATTTTGTTTTTATTTCCTTTAATATCTTGTCCAAGTAGCCAACACGTCAATAAGGTGTCTTTTTTACTTATAGTACATAGGCTTTCTGGTTTTGAAATTCTCAGTGTTTGTAAATTTTATATTATTATCTTTTGTTTTCTATTTTTCCTTATTGGTATTTTATTCAGGTCCAGTGCAGTGATATGCTCATTTATTAAGAAGAACATATATAATAAATGAAAATGGAATTGACATTTAATCAAAAGAGAAGGAAGCAGGTAAATCAAAACTAAAGAAAATCTCCAAATAATATTGTCTGTGAGTTTATGTGTCTGTACATGCATAATACAGTTTCATTAGGTATCTAGGAACATTCCTGGAGTAACATATCTTTTCAGAGATGTTGAATATGTTTTCCACATCTAACCCTTGCAGAGAAGGCAAGAAAGGTGTTAACACATAGATTTGACCTGAAATCTTTCAGCTTTGTTCAGTTGTGGACTCCAGATTAAGATCTAGAAGAACTATTGGCCACACGGAACATTTTCAACTATAGATTATGGCACTTAGGATGCTTGCATCCTAAGTTTATAGCAGGACTGCATGGTAGGGAATCACACACTGCCAGAGGATTTATTTCATTTCCCTTAGTTGATTCTTCCAGTATATAAGACCTAGCTCTTACATACTTACATATATGGTGCCAAAATTATTTTTTCATAAAAATCCTGTTGTATCAGTACTAAAATTCCAATAGAAAGCAGAATAATCACTGTGTTGAAATATCATTCAGAATTTACCTCCCAAATAGTCTATGTTGCATAACCAAAATAGGTACTTTTTCGTCATAGGTTCTTATTTCAAGGTCTGTGATAATTCTCTATAATTTGTCACTAAATCTTTTTCAGTTCCTTCAGATTTTTTTTAAGAACTTCAGTCTATTGTTTAAACATATTACTGATATAGAGAAAAGTCAATGAGGTGCACTATAATTTACAAATAGTATAATCTTCTTTTAAAAATTGTTCCCCTATAATCTTCTTTTAAAAATTGTTCTCTCGGGCTTCCCTGGTGGCGCAGCGGTTGCGCGTCCGCCTGCCGATGCAGGGGAACCGGGTTCGCGCCCCGGTCTGGGAGAATCCCACATGCCGCGGAGCGGCTGGGCCCGTGAGCCATGGCCGCTGAGCCTGCGCGACTGAAGCCTGTGCTCAGCAACGGGAGAGGCCACAACAGTGAGAGGCCCGCGTACCGCAAAAAAAAAAAAAAAAAAAAAAATTGTTCCCCCCAAAGATTTTAAGTCCTTTTTTATTATTTTCACTTATAGTATTATCTTACTCATCTTAAAATTTGCAGCTAATTTAATTTTTTGAGGAAGTTCTTTCAAATTTTCCATTAGCACTCTATCCAAAAATGCCTCAAAGGAAAATAATAGTTTCTATTGAAGGTGATCTGCATCTTAGATGCAACTTGATTTATAATCTTTGTTCATTTTTTGTTGTTGTTTATATTTTTAATTCTGTATTGAATTATAACAAATACAGAGGAAAGTACACAACTCATAAGGCAACAGCTTGATGAATTTTCACAAAGTGAACACACCTGTGCAATCAGCACCTGGATCAAGACACTGAGTATCAGCAGCCCCCAGAAGCCTCCCCATGTGACCCTCGAGTCACCACCCTTCCTTCCTCCCCCGAATAACCACTATCTTGATAATTAACACCACACATGAGTTTTTGCCTTCTTTGGAACATATTACAAGTGAAACATAGATGGTCTTCTCTATTCCTTGGTCTTCATTCTTCGACATCATCCCCACCAGTGACCTTTACCTTCACCCCACCCCCTGTGACCCTGCCATCTTTAATAACTATTCCCACATACTGTTGGCAATGATTCCACTTTCTGACCATTCACTTCACATGATGTGCTCTTTGTTCAAAATTTCTTTGATTTGTTGTCTCTGTGAAAACATCAGGTCTATCATGTTCCCACCATCCATCACCTCCCTGTGCCCTCACTCCTTCTGGTTCATCTAAGATTCAGTGCTCTCCAAACTCCCTGGCCTCTTCTCATTCCACTGCATTCACTGGACAAAACCAACTCAATTTAACCCAACTCTCCACTTAACATGCACCTGCCCCCAGAATTGAGTGTGGCTTCAGGAAAAGCACACACTGGGCTGACTGGTCTCACTGTAAGTTCAAGTCTTAAGATCTCAGATTGCACCACCAAGCTTCCCTGGTAAACTTCATTCCATTCTCAAAAATAATGCTTTCACACTTCTGCTTCCCTTTTCAAGCTTCCCATAACTCCTCTCTTCCACTCTCAGCTCATTACCTAGACTCATATTTCATGGAGCAAACAATTATACAATAGTTTTCTCAGCTTCTCACCACCTAATCTTCAACCTACCTACCTCTGCACCCATGCCCTCTGCCTTCTCTCTTGGTGCAATGTTTGATGTGTCCCTTCCCCTATCAGAATCCAATCCCTCACTTGTGCCCTGCCTCTCACCTCCTCCTGACTACTCAAAAGCACTTCCCCCATAACTCTCTCTTCTATTACACCATCAGCTTCTCCCTCTGCACTTGATAGGTCCTACCAGAGTACAAATACACCTCAGTATCTGCCATCTTAAAAAATAACACTCTTTTTGATCCCTCATCTCTCTCCAGCTACCACCCCAATTCTTAACTCTTCTTGATCAAATTGTCTAAAGTGACTGCCTCTGCATTCTTATCTCTTGTACTCCTCTTTACCTTCTTCAGCTAAGTGCCTAAACTCCAGTTCACTATTGAAACCACCCTTGTCAAAGTCACCAGGGACCTCCATGTTGCCAAGCAGTGGTTTCCTTCCAAAGACCCATACATTTTTTGGTTGTTTCAGTCCTGATCTCTTTTCTGAGTTTCTCACTCATACAACATAGTGCCTACTCACAACACCAAGATTTCCAGTAGGAAACTCCAGCACCGGTACATATCAGTTACGTGCACTGAATCATATCTGTTCTGTTTAGAAAAATACCTCTTCTTTTCAACAGGTTCCTATGACAATATCAGCTGTTAATTATTTTAATCACTCCTTACTTCTGAAATATAACATGTCCAAATCCAAACCTTTACCCTCAAAACTGTTCCTCCTCCACTCTCTGCATCTCAGTTAAACGGCACCAACCACTACTCAGCTGCTGTGTGCTCTTTATCCTTCTTTTGTTTATAGTATGTCGTCCTTCCCTCCATCCCTCCCTCCCTCCTTCCCTCTGTGGCTTATACTTTAACCCTCCTCAGCTCTCAAAGACCTTAAATGGCCGGTAGCTTCCAGAAGAAAGCGGCTCTTTATGTTTCCTTTCGCAGCCTTCCCCGCCCCTCCGTGGCTCTGACAGCTTTCAGTGGCTCCTGCAGCCCTATACATGTACCCTCACCTTATTCCAGACAGAGCGCGGTGGGGTAGGCTCCTTAGACCATGACGCTTACAGCATATCTACCAGCGCGTCTTCGCTCTGCTGCCCCAGCTCGTCTCTCAGGTCTATGCTCCCGCAGTCACCTCCCGAAGGCGCGCGGCCCACTGGTCTGTCACGTGCGCACGTCCGACGTCCTCTGTGAGGTCTTCACGTCGGACGTCGTTTGTCAGACCCGCACGTCCGACGTCGTCTATCACGTCGCTCCTCTAACGTCATATCCTGGATCTGAACGTGCCACATCTAAGGTCAGTGTTTATTTTCTGTTGTTACTATTAGTGAGGGGTGTACAACACAGAACTCAGCCCTAGGGAAACTCTTAACTTGATCACCTGTAAGTTGTGTATCTCCATGTCATAGCTGAGGAAATCTATATTGTTGATAAAATCCTTATGTCTGTGAACAGGTACCTGAAAAAATGGTTGCGGTGGAATCATGAGAGAAAATGAATTCTAATTTAAATGTTGAAGGAGGGCTTCCCTGGTGGCGCAGTGGTTGAGAGTCCGCCTGCCGATGCAGGGGACACGGGTTCGTGCCCCGGTCCGGGAAGATCTCGCGTGCCGCGGAGCGGCTGGGCCCGTGAGCCGTGGCCGCTGGGCCTGCGCGTCCGGAGCCTGTGCTCCGCAAAGGGAGAGGCCACAACAGTAAGACGCCCGCGTACCGCCAAAAAAAAAAAAAAAAAAAAAAAAATGTTGAAGGAGAAAATTATTTACTTAAGGAAAATTTGTGATGGATCCTTTAAAAAGTTAAGTATATCTCAGTTTGCAAGTTGATAATTTTCAAATCAGATTTTCATAGACTGAAATAGACTGAATATACAGACAGCACTTGCATTGTTTTATGAATATAATTCATGGCACTTTATATGGGCAACAAAATTCTACCTGTTTCCTGGTTATTTGGAGAAAACAGTGTAAGGAAGGAGACAGAAGTCACTAGGAGTAGTAACACCTCTGTATGAGACTTTTATTTTTTACTCTGTTTTATGAGTTGTCAGAGAAATTGCACCTTGCGATTAATTTAAGAAATAATGCAGCCTGTCCTAATACAGTTATCCATTATTGTTCAAGTCATGTTGGCTGCATTGTTTCCTGGAAACACTTAAAAAGTGAAAACATTATAAACATTTTGCACTCACTGTTGATTCTTGTAACTGGTTGCCTTTTAGTTTATTCTCTGGCTCAGAAATTTCTATCCTAAATGTTAGAGAAATAAAAGTAATATTTTCATCATTCATCAAAGATACATATTAATACTTAAGATTAAAAATACCATTCTTTTTGTTCCAGAAACTATTCTGCACTTGATAATATGAGTAAAGTTTCATTCATTTGAAATATATAGAATATTATATTATAAAAGAAGTCAGAGTATTGCATAATTTTGTAATATGTTATGGTATTATATGAAGTCTACAAATTTCTCAATGGGAATACTTGATTTCCTTTAATGTGATTAAGTCATTTCTTAATTTATCTGAGCCTATTTCCCCGCAAAATAAGTAAATTAGTGTAAAGTATACGGTAAGATAAACTACAGTGGTTCATTCAACAGGAATGTTTTAATGGAAATATATTTTTCTTGTCATAGATTTTCTAAAATCTAGATATAAGTATCTATTATAAATATTGAGACTTCTTAATGGAATGTCTGTCAACACTGATGAAGTGATTCGTACATTTTTACAATCACAAATAAGGGAACAAGAAATTCACAAACCTCTGATTTATTTTAATCACTTTATGTAATTGGGGTTGAATTTTTTTTTAAAGAAATATGTTAGTACTTAGGTCAAAATAGTTCGATGACATTTATTTTAGTATCTTGTCTCAGATACATTATTTTGTAGTGATTTTAATACCTTAGCTTATTTTCAGTAGCCATTTGTTTTCCAATCACGCGATATTTTATTTCTGTAAATACTATCTTCATGAAACATTTTGCATCCTCCAGGACATAGATAAGACTGATCCAACCTTCTCCTCAAGAAACAATCAATTTAAAAGTATGTGCATGACAGGGACTTCCCTGGCGGTTCAGAGGTTAAGATTCTGCATTTCCACTGCAGGGGGTGCAGGTTCTATCCCTGGTCTGGGAACTAAGATCTCACATGACATGTGGCACCACCAAAAAAAAAAAGAAAAAAAACTTTAAATAAAAGTACTAAAGGCAAATAATAATACACAAAATTATAAAACAATTTTAGAAAATAAAAATCCTCTCTGTAAACCTCCCAAAGTAGCAAAAGATAGTTTTATGAAATGATGTTTCAGCTGAAGTGAAAATATTCTGAGGAGGATCATAATTCTAATCTTCTGTATGCAAGATTTTATTTTTCAGCGTTGTGGGAGAGGGCAAACACAGCCAGCACTTGAAAAGGACTTACTATGTCCGGTCTTTAAAGGGCTTGGCATCTTTACATAGTATAGTCCTCATAACAACCTTGTGACATAAGTACTATTATGTCTTTTTTCCATTAATAGGCAAATAGGTACAGAGACGTTAAAGAACTTGGCAGTAATCACGAAACAAATCAATGGCCGAGCTAGAATTTAAACCCTTAGATCTAGCTTCAAAGCTTCTTTACTTTTTACTGCTTTTTTACTTCTGTGCTATGGTATCAATTCACACGAATTAGATTCATATACCTATATTTTAGGGAATCTAGGATACTTTCACGATGACTCTTTCTTAATCTTGTCACAAAGTGTCAACTGAATTTTTCACGCAACCAAGTTATGTTAAGCCTTTGCCTTTTAGGAATTGTAATCTTGCAAGCCACAAACTTTGGTAATATGTACTCTTATTTTAGAGAGGTTAAATTGTGGGGGAAATGCATATGAGAATTCATGAAATAGATGGTCGTCCTTAAATATCTTTAAATAAACCTTATTAATTTTGACAGGACCAAATAGTTAACATTTTCATAAAACTAATTCCTCCTTGCCTGTGTCAAGTCTTTGCTCAATGTTCACTGTCAGTGGTATTTTCTGGAACACTCACCACTCACCCACAGTATTCCTAATTCAGTATACTCCGCTCTGCTTTTCTTCTTTTCCATAGTTTTATCATTTTGTAACATGCAATAGATATTATTAGTTATGTTGAATATTGATGTCTGCCTTC
This sequence comes from Physeter macrocephalus, assembly GCF_002837175.3. Classification (NCBI taxonomy): domain Eukaryota; kingdom Metazoa; phylum Chordata; class Mammalia; order Artiodactyla; family Physeteridae; genus Physeter; species Physeter macrocephalus. The sequence continues at coordinate 92,413,229 of NC_041215.1, read as the reverse complement.
ACTGATCACTGTCCCCTTAGAATACAAAATCATTGAGGGAAAGACTGCTCTGCTGTTCACTGATGTATATCTAGCACATAATCATAGTCTGGTACATGCCAGAAATTCTATATGTATATTTTTTAATGTCAAGAAAAATTTATCATAATCAAAAAATAAATTCATACTGTGTGATCAATATTCTTATAAGACTGGCTAGTGTTACATTTCTTTACTTATTTTTATCTGAGATATATCTGTACAATTTGCTTGTGTATAAAAAGTGTATAACTTTTATGTATTTAATGTGACATTAAAACTGCCAATATACATCAGTGATCATCCAGCTGTTGAATAATTCTTTCAGTTTACAATCTGGTTAGGGAAGAACCACACACTAAGCTGAACAGTAAAAAAATAAACTAATTGGCAAATGTGTTTAACGTCTCCAAATCTCAGTTTGCCTATCTATAAAATGCAGTTTGCCTATCTATAAAATGCAGACAGAAATAGTACACATCTCATAGGGTCATTATGAAGAATATGTGAGATAACTATGTCAAGGATTTAAAAAATAGTGTTAACTATGATGTTACACAAGAGTAGATGACAACTTCATCTGGATGGTTATTTTGGGGGATATTTATAAAAGGACTGTCCTTGATGAGGATTTTTTTTCCTAGATTCACTTAAATAGATTCACTTAGTTATTGATTACTTCTCTTTAAAATGTCTTAGAATGGCAATATGTAACATATGTAAACAGACTATATCTGTGTCCATCACAACATTCTAACCAAACTTCAAAAATATATCTGCACAAACATTTGTTTTCCCCACCAATAAATTTCAGTACTCAATCTCATACTAGTTGATAATTATGCCTTTGAGACCAATGGACATCAAGGTGCCAGTAATGTAGATTATGTTTGCATACGTGTAATACAGTTATGATAGAATCATAACCTCATTTTTACAAGAAACAAAATAGTTTCTCAGACTTTGCTACGGTAGATCAGTATCAATTTGAATGAGGCATCATACTGTAGTCCTTAAAATAGCTCTGAGAATGGAGGGTGATGATATATCTCATACAAAGAAAATGATAGAATTGTCTTGAGAATGAGTCAACTCATAGGTGAAGAAAACCTTAATAGTCACTCTACAACAGATTGACTATACGTTTATGTAAACTCTGCATGGTTACCATTTTGAATTCTTTGCATACAGAAAGACACTGAGCACAATTTAACACTTAGCCTATAAGCAAAAAGTTAAATCAGACACAGAAACTATTCCCAGCTTTCAGGAATATGAAAAAGATTAATAGAGCATTTGGCATCTAAAATACTATTTATTAACACAATTTTATAAGTTAATCAGTCACCAGTCCTCTTAATCCTAAAAATTATACATGAGTTGGTTGATACTTTAGTGCTCTAGGTAAATGTGATCATTTTTTTGTATAAAAAATGTTCTGTAATGCTGTGATTCTCAAACATTGATATATGCCAGAAACAGCTGGAGAACTTGTTTAAAATGCTGATTTTCTGTACAGTTTTAACTCTCCTGTGACTCAGATTCAATAAATCTGTCGTAGGTTTGGGGGAATCTAGATTTTAATAAGCAAACTCACTAATTGTGGTGCTGCTGATGGTAGACCACACTTAAAGCAAGACTGCACTAAGCCTGTTATTCAAAAATTAACTTTTTCTTGGTGCAAGGAAACAAGAAGCTGAAGAAATGTGAATAAAGATATATAGATGCTTTTTGGACAGTAAATTCACCTGAAATTGGAGCCCTTGGCACAAAATATCTCTCCATCAAAACAGTATGTTACTGTGTCTGAAAAACAAAGTACTATACTCTTAGAGAGAGAAACTCAGTTTGAAAATCATGGGGGATGTGGGCTACAGCTGACGTTTACTGCAGTAACAAACAACCCCTAGTATCTGAGAGGCATAAAGCAACAAAGATTTACTTCCTGTTTATACTCTACATCTATCATGGACCTTGCTTATTGCAATCACTCAGGAACTCAGGATGATGGAGTGGCTGCCTACACATGTGAGGTTGGCTTCTATGTCAGAGAAAAGGGGAAGGCTCTAAGAGTCCATGTTTTTGTAAGTAAGTACTAAGTTCTGGCTTCAACAATTAAATGCTTATGACTAATTGGTCAAAACTAGGCACCAGGCTATTTCCAACTGTAAGAGCCAGGAGTGCAATCCTACTATGGGCCTGAAAGGTGGGGCAGTGGGGAGAAATGGGAAGATTTGGCTAACAGCAATTATGACTATCAAAAGTTGCCAAAGTCTCTTCTGAGAAGTGCTCCTGTAGCCTAATGTCTGAACAAAGTCAGTGAACTGTTTATCTGTTAACTAAAGACACTTTATGACACAGGGAAATCTACAAGTGAAAAATGCTGTGCATGAGCTGATTAGACATCAACATTATGTCTACTCCAAACAGATGGCAGAAATGTAAAATCTTCTGAAATGGAAAGAAGAAGCTTTAATTATTGAAAGATGTTCTGCATATTATCGACAGAGAAATCTGTCCTATTGACTAATTTTTTTTCTAGACAGCGATTCATTTTCTGACCAGTGCACCTTCACTAGTTTTTCTGTAAACAAAATTCATCATCATGAACTGCCCTTTGATTAGTTTAATTAAAATTTCTGCTTCACAGTCACCAAACAAGTGAAACTTAAGGAGTGGGAAAAGGTCAGAAAGTTGCCTTACCATTTAGTTATTCAACAGAGAAAAACATAAAATTTGTTTAGATAGTGGAAGATACCTAATTTTTTAAGCATAATTCCTTTCCTAAACAATTCGTCTAAAATTTTTAATAGACTCTGCACTTAAAATTTTGTGAGTCCCTTTATCTTTTGAAGCAATACTTTCTTCTTCACTTTTAAAAATAATTCTATTGCTTTTATAATTTTGTTTACTTTTATCTTATTTATCAAGACACTACTTTTCCACTGTACAGTGAGGAGTCATTGTAGCAATTGTCTGTTTTTATTATCTTATTAATGTATTTATCTGAATCCATTCGGTTCTTAAAAGGAAACCAATGTCAGTAAAAAATTTAAAAGTATTCAAATCGTGCTTGCAAAAGAACAATTTTAAAATGTTTGTCTAAGTTAAGAAGAGTTTCAAGTTCCATTTTCTAAGATGGAACATGTCTAATGTATGAAATATATATAAAAGTGATTTTAAAGAGCCAGTTATTTCAGTAACCTCTTTCATTATTTTTATTAACTTCATGCTATTATAAGGTCTCAATTATTTAAGGGAAAACTAAAAGGTAAAAATTTGAGTGAGATATAATGTTAATAATTATAAGTTTGAACAAATTATTGACAAACTTGAAATTATACCATAGAGCTAATGGACAATTTAGGGTTTTATTTTCTTCATACTGATCAAGGCCTAATGTACATTCTGATATGATACTAAAAATAAGTTCAGTTTCATAAGTATCAGTTAATTAAATGAAATTGTGATGTAGTCCTTGTAGACATCAATAGAACAAAGTGTATGGAGATTTTGTCATGATCCCATATGTCTTATTAGTGATAACAATTTTCACACTGCATTCAAATTCACAAAGAAATTTCTTGAGGACCTTCCAGCATTCACTAAGTCTCCTGGAGGCCCTTCCACCTCTTCCTTATTGCTGAGTCTCAAACTCAATGTCCCATGCTTCACATTTCTGTTATGGCATCATGCCACTTTTGATATAAAAAACTGTGCTAGTTAGATATTGATGCATTTAAAAAACAAATGAAATGAAACTCAAAAACAACTTACTATATCACAATTTTGAGATTCAGAAATTCAAGTAAAGCAAACTAGCAATAGCATATTTCAGATCCCTAATGATTATTAAAAATTTAAAATACACAAAATAATTTTTAAGAAGGGGAAAGGACAAATGGGAGTAAAATGTTTGTGTCTTTGTCTGAGAAGTGAGAAAATTACCTATTTATATATTAAATTGGAATAAATCAGGGAAATGACATATAATCTCTAGTATAATCATTAAAGGTTGTTAAAGTTAAAAAATCAAGATAGTAGAGGAAATAACTGATATCTAAGGTTAATGCATAAAAGATAATGAAGGAGGTAAAACAGAATACAAATCAAGTGGATCAAACAGCAAAAATATAGTAAGATATTAGATTTAAACACAAACATACTAATAACTACAATAAATGCAAATATATATTTCAAATAAAAGACAAAGATTGTCAGATTTTTAAAATGCAGTCATATGCTGCTTACAATAGACACACTTTAAATACAAAAATATAGGAATATTAAAAGTAAAAAGCATGCAAATATCAACCAAAAAAAAGATGATATAGCTACATTAATATCATACAAAAGTAGACTTTAACCAAAAAAAATAGTGATAAAGAGGGATATGTGATAATGGCAGAAGGGTCTTAAAATTTTATGTGTCTAATAATAATTTTAATTTTAAAATGCAGGCAAATTGATGTAGATTATAAAGAGGAGACAAACCCAGAGTCATACTGGAAAACTTAACACTTTTTTATTTCTAGAATTGAGGGATCAAATAGACAAAAAATTTATTAAGAATATAAAAGATTTGAGGATCAAAATTAATCACATTGACCTAATTGACATATATAAGATATACACCAAGCAACTGCAGAATGCATACTCTTTTTCAAGAGCACTGGAACATTTACCAAAATTGACCAAATGCTGGGCCTCAACAGATGTTAAATAAATTATATTGAGTATGTTATCTTACCAAACTGGTATAAAGTTGAACCCAGAAGCAAAATATAAGTAGGAAATACCCCAAACACTATAAATTAAGTCATACACCCTGAAATAAAAAGTCATCGGTCACCAAGGAAATCATAATGGAAAATAGAAAATATTGGGCTTCCCTGGTGGCGCAGTGGTTGAGTCCGCCTGCCGATGCAGGGGACATGGGTTCGTGCCCCGGTCCGGGAGGATCCCACGTGCCACGGAGCAGCTGGGCCCGTGAGCCATGGCCGCTGGGCCTGCGCGTCTGGAGCCTGTGCTCCGCAACGGGAGAGGCCGCGACAGTGAGAGGCCCGCGTACCGCAAAAAAAAAAAAAAAAAAAAAAATAGAAAATATTTTGAAAAGTATGATGGTTAAAACAAACACATTAAAACGGAAGGGTCAACACTAATGGAGGATTAGAGGGAATTGTATACCCTTTACTGGATGAGAACAAAGAGAACCAAAAATCAGATATAATTATCTGTGTCAAAAAATGAAAATTAAACACGATGAAATGGAAAGGAGGCAATAATAAAAATAAAAGCTGATATTAATGAAATGCCAAATGAACCAACAACAGAAAATTAACAATACCAAAAGTTTGTTCTTTTGGTTCTACTATAGCAAAATGGACACAAGGTAGAAAAATCTAAAAATGGTTTGTTTTAAACTCTTCTGGCCTGCCTCACCTCCACTTGGTTGATCTTTTTATAGGCTCCTAAATATATTACAACTCAGAAGTGCAAGTTTGAGGAAGTTAACATCTCATGGAGCAACCCTTGACCAATGTTGCAGAAGAGCTAATAAGGAACATTTCTCATTTCCACGACTAAGGCAGACAGTTCTGAGATGCATTCTTCACACCTACTTACCAGGTTCCAGGGAATCAAAAACCCTCAGTTCTCAGAGTAGTTAATAGTTTGATTATGCAAATCTGCATTGACTTTCCTCTTTCTCTCAGTTTCTTCACTCTTGTTTTATGGGATACTTTACTAATTAAGTTACCTCCATCTAAGTCTGCTTTTTTTTTTCAACTTAGAAGACAGTTTAATATATTTTAAGTAACTTGTACCTGTAATTTAAAAATTCTCACAAAAATTCCAGGCCACATGGTCTCATAAGTGAATGCTGCTAATCATATACACATTCTCCCAGAGAAAAGGAAAAGAGGTAAACTTCCAAACATTATATAAGGCAAGCATTACTTTGACATCAAAACCTGACAAGGAGATTTTTTTTTTAAATCAAACCAATCTCTCTCACAAATATAGATACAAACAATTCTAAAGAAAATATTAGCAAAGTGTTCTCTTTTAATACATAAAAGAGGACAAGGGATCACAACCCTTTGGGATCATTGCAGTAATATAAATATAGTTAAGCATTTGAAAACTTCATCAATATTAATCACCATATCAACAGAATGAAGGAGAAAATCTATACAATGCTCTTAATACATGGAATAAGTATTTAAAAAATCTAATATTCTTTCATGATAAAAATGGTTAGCATGCTATAAATTAAATGAAAATTTCATAATCTTTTAAAGATATCAAATTATGTAGGTCCAAATATCCTAGAGCAAATACCATACACAATGATGAAATGTTGAAAATTTTCCCTGTAAATTTGGGAATTAGTCAAGAGTGCCTGCTCTCATCATCCACAAGAGGGCAGACAGAAGAAGCAAGAAGAACTACAATCCTGCAGCCTGTGGAACAAAAACCACATTCACAGAAAGATAGACATGATGAAAAGGCAGAGGGCTATGTACCAGATGAAGGAACAAAATAAAACCCCA
>NC_041215.1:92405530-92406063 GCF_002837175.3 Physeter macrocephalus | reverse complement strand
GAGAGAAAGAAAGGACCAAAGAAAATATTTGAAGAGATTAGAGTTGAAAACTTCCCTAACATGGGAAAGGAAATAGCCACCCAATTCCAGGAAGCACAGCGAGTCCCATATAGGATAAACCCAAGGAGAAACATGCTGAGACACATCGTAATCAAATTGGCAAGAATTAGAGACAAAGAAAAATGATTGAAAGCAGCAAGGGAAAAATGACAAATAAAATACAAGAGAACTCCCATAAGGTTAACAGCTGATTTCTCAGCAGAAACTCTACAAGCCAGAAGGCAGTGGCATGATATAGTTAAAGTGATGAAAGGGAAGAACCTACAACCAACATTACTCTACCCGGCAAGGATCTCATTCAGATTCGATGGAGAAATCAAAAGCTTTACAGACAAACAAAAGCTAAGAGAATTCAGCACCACCAAACCAGCTCTACAACAAATGCTAAAGGAACTTCTCTAAGTGGGAAACACAAGAGAAGAAAAGGACCTACAAAAACAAACCCAAAACAATTAAGAAAATGGTCATAGGAA
>NC_041215.1:92404895-92405142 GCF_002837175.3 Physeter macrocephalus | reverse complement strand
AGAAGAACAAAAAAACCCCCCAAAGTTAGCAGAAGGAAAGAAATCATAAAGATCAGAGGAGAAATAAATGAAATAGAAACAAAGAAAACAATAGCAAAGATCAATAAAACTAAAAGCTGGTTCTATGAGAAGATAAACAAAGTCGATAAACCATTAGCCAGACTGATCAAGAAAAAGAGAGAGACTCAAATCAATAAAATTAGAAATGAAAAAGGAGAAGTTACAACAGACACCACAGAAATACAAG
>NC_041215.1:92402808-92404771 GCF_002837175.3 Physeter macrocephalus | reverse complement strand
ACAAAAAAAGAAAATTACAGACCAATATCACTGATGAATATAGATGCAAAAATCCTCAACAAAATACTAGCAAACAGAATCCAGCAGCACATTAAAAGGATCACACACCATGATCAAATGGGATTTATCCCAGGGATGCGAGGATTCTTCAATATACGCAAATCAATCAATGTGATACACCGTATTAACAAGTTGAAGAATAAAAACCATATGATCATTTCCATAGATGCAGAAAATGCTTTTGACAAAATTCAAAACCCATATATGATAAAAACTCTCCAGAAGGTGGGCATAGAGGAAACATACCTCAACATAATAAAGGCCATATACGACAAACGCACAGCAAACATCATTCTCAATGGTGAAAAACTGAAAGCATTTCCTCTAAGATCAGGAACAAGACAAGGATGTCCACTCTCACCACTATTATTCAACATAGTTTTGGAAGTCCTAGCCATGGCAATCAGAGAAGAAAAAGAAATAAAAGGAATACAAATTGGAAAAGAACAAGTAAAACTGTCACTGTTTGCAGATGACATGATACTAAAGATAGAGAATTCTAAAAATGCCACCAGAAAACTACTAGAGCTATCAATGAATTTGGTAAAGTTTCAGGATACAAAATTAATGCACAGAAACCTCTTGCATTCCTATACACTAATGATGAAAAATCTGAAAGATAAATTAAGGAAACACTCCCATTTACCACTGCAACAAAAAGAATAAAATACCTAGGAATAAACCTACCTAGGGAGACAAAAGACCTGTATGCAGAAAACTATAAGACACTGATGAAAGAAATTAAAGATGATACCAACAGATGGAGAGATATACCATGTTCTTGGATTGGAAGAATCAATATTGTGAAAATGACTATACTACCCAAAGCAATCTACAGATTCAATGCAATCCCTATTAAATTATCAACTGCATTTTTTATGGAACTAGAACAAAAAATCTTAAAATTTTTATGGAGACACAAAAGACCCCGAATAGCCAAAGCAGTCTTGAGGGAAAAAAACGGAGCTGGAGGAATCAGACTCCCTGACTTCAGACTATACTACAAAGCTACAGTAATCAAGACAATATGGTACTGGCACAAAAACAGAAACATAGATCAATGGAACAAGATAGAAAGCGCAGAGGTAAACCCACACACCTATGGTCAACTAATCTCTGACAAAGGAGGCAAGGATAAACAATGGAGAAAAGACAGTCTCTTCAATAAGTGGTGCTGGGAAAACTGGACAGTTACATGTAAAGGAATGAAATTAGAACACTCCCTAACACCATACACAAAAATAAACTCAAAATGGATTATAGACTTAAATTTAAGACCAGACACTATAAAACTCTTAGAGGAAAACATAGGAAGAACACTCTCTGACATAAATCACAGCAAGATCTTTTTTGATCCACCTCCTAGAGTAATGGAAATAAAAACAAAAATAAACAAATGGGACCTAATGAAACTTCAAAGCTTTTGCACAGCAAAGGAAACCATAAACAAGACAAAAAGACAACCCTCAGAATGGGAGAAAATATTTGCAAACGAATCAACAGACAAAGGATTAATCTCCAAAATATATAAACAGCTCATGCAGCACAATTTTAAAGAAACAAACAACCCAATCCAAAAATGGGCAGAAGACCTAAATAGACATTTCTCCAAAGAAGAAATACAGATGGCCAAGAAGCACATGAAAAGCTGCTCAACATCACTAGTTATTAGAGAAATGCAAATCAAAACTACAATGAGGGGGCTCCTCTGGTGGCGCAGTGGTTGGGAGTCCGCCTGCTGATGCAGGGGACATGGGTTCGTGCCCTGGTCCGTGAGGGTCCCGCGTGCTGTGGAGCAGCTGGGCCCGTGAGCCGTGGCTGCTGGGCCTGCGTGTCCGGAGCCTGTGCTCCGCAGCAGGAGAGGCCACAGCAGTGAGAAGCCTGCATACCGCAAAAAAAAAAA
>NC_041215.1:92389294-92402459 GCF_002837175.3 Physeter macrocephalus | reverse complement strand
TTTACAATAGCCAGGTCATGGAAGCAACCTAAATGCCCATCGACAGATGAATGGATAAAGAAGATGTGGTACATATATACAATGGAATATTACTCAGCCATAAAAAGGAACGAAATTGGGTCATTTGTTGAGACGTGGATGGATCTAGAGACTGTCATACAGAGTGAAGTAAGTCAGGAAGAGAAAAACAAATATCGTATATTAGTGCATGTATGTGGAACCTAGAAAAATGGTACAGATGAACCGGTTTGCAGGGCAGAAGTTGAGACAAAGATATAGAGAACAAACGTATGGACATCAAGGGGGGAAAGTTGTTGAGGGGTGGGGATGGTGGTGTGATGAATTGGGCGATTGAGATTGACATGTATTCACTGATGTGTATAAAATTGATGACTAATAAGAACCTGCTGTATAAAAAAATAAATTAAATAAATTTTAAAAAAAGAGTGCCTGCTCTCATCAAAACAGAACCATTAATAATAGGAAAAATTAAAATCATGTGCCAACTGATAAGATGCAATAAGAACACAGCATTACTTTTGTAAGATTCCTGCCACGATAAACAACCTAAACTAATATGACAACAATCAGGCAAACACCAACACAGGGATCTTCTACAAAGGAAATGCCTTGTAATCTCCAAATGTGTCAAGGTCAAAGGAGTCAAGGAAAGACTGAGGAATCAAGAGACCAAAAGAGATTAAAGAAACATGACAATTAAAGCAAAATCAATTTGTGAGTCTGAACTAGAGTTTTTGGTATAAAAAACATTGTGACATTTGGTGAAACCTGAATAGGGTGATTTTTAGTTAATAGTAATGTATCAATATTAATTTCTTGCTACTGACGGTTGTAATATGGTTACTTATGAGAGTGTCCTTGTTTGCAGTAAAATATTCCAGGCCTGTAAGGGCTTCAGCTCTTCAGTTTAGTCTCAAACGGTTTAGGGGGAATAAGGAAGGCTCTGTATTGATTACGTGGACAACTTTTCTGGAAGTTTAAGTGTTTCTTTTAATTCTCAAATTTACAGGGAAAATCTACATTGTTAATGTAATTTTACTTTTTAATCATTTAAATAACTAATTGATTTCAAATTAGGCTTCTTTAAAAGGAATCACAGTTTACATGGATGATCCTTTCTAGAGTTATAACTGGATCAAATCAGTCAGTGTTTCAGAATCAGCTTTTTTCCAGAGAAAATGAAAGAATGGGTGTTTACTTTTTAATTTTACTTCTTCTCCTATTACTAAGCATGAATATATTTTTAAAATCTTTTTGGTCTTTAGCCTTAGGTTCTAAAAATTCATTGCATTTATTAAACATGCTCATATTAATAAATATATATTAATATATATTATATAATATAATAATATAACTTGATATGATGCAAGAGAAAAACATAAACAGTGCCTGAAAGACTATGCTGTTTGTATTTAATAAACTCTATTTCTGAGGATCTTTGCTTAATTATAATGACTTAAAACCCACATTATGTTTGTGGGTTTTAAGAATCAACATTTGATATATTGTGATTTCATCAAAGGTGGATTTTATTTTACATTTTTTATTGCTAAAATTGAGAGAAAAGTGAGTGGACTGTACTGTATATTACTAAAATACTTTGGTTTTTCTGTTAAGAGCAAGGTATTGATATTTATCAGACTTTACAGAGAGACCATTAATTCTTCACAAAGTAATCTACTGTGAAATTTCCCCAAATGGTATTCTAGCTATGTATTTATTTTATTATAAATAAGAAATTTGCCTGATCAATAAAATTGTGCATATTCTGTGTGAAATAGAAGTTAATTTTTCACTGGAGTAATAATGGTATTAGAATTAAGAAACCTAGACAATTGAACTTTGAATGACCAGTAGGATCAGTTTTGTCACGGTTATAATTACTTCCACAAAATATCATTTCTCCTTTTAATATGCACTTGGTGTGAATGACATGACTTACGATTATCATGAAATTGTTTTGGTCACCTTAACAATCACTACATAAATTTTCTATTTAAATGAGGAATGAACTGCCATTAATTCATTTAAGGGTGTATTTATCAAATGCTTAACTATTTTCTGCACGTAGTACATGAGAGACAAATGCTGTTACCATATGAGTGTTTTCTTATGATCCTAAGCAAATACTTTTTCCTTTCAAAAGACCTGAAACTAAAAGTAATTTTAATTTTTTAACTTAATTAAATATCTATCGAGTGTCTATTATCTGCATTACTTCATCACTATATGATATATAAAGATAGATGAAGTGTAGCACTGGATTCATAAAGTATAATAAAATAAGGAAAATGGATAACATTAATACAATTTGCATGTGATAAATTTCATATGAGCTAAGCAAAGCCAATTGGCACAGCATTGTATAAAGGATAGATCATATGGGAGATATAGTATTTTGAATAAATTTTGTGGGCCAGGAGACTAGGGTGACTTACTTGGCTTTTGTCTCTAAATCTATGAAAGGCTTGTTGATGCTACTTTCTTCTCAGCCCTTTCCATGGACTTTCCTATAATGTTTTATGTCCAAGTAATATTTTTAAAGTATTTTGAAAATATCTGTTTATGGAAAGTGAATTTTCTTTTGTATAATAATTGAACAGTCTCTTTAGAAATTTAAAGAAGAGATTTTAAGTACAAAATAATACAGGTATTCAACAGATACAGCTAAACAAATCATGAAAGTGTTATACAATGGTACATGGTCATGTCAAATGCTAAGATCATGGCACCAGAATGAATGAAATTTGAGTATCAGAGAAATTAAGCTGATTAAGATTAAGATTTGATGAAAGAGTAACCAGGCAAAGAAGGAAGAGCATTTCAGTGTGAAGGTACATCATGAGCAGAGATCTTATGCCAGGCATAGATATGGAATGCTTGATAAGAGAGCAGGCCAGTGTGGCTGAAGTGAAGATACATGGCAGTGAAATATGAGATTGGACATAAAAGTAGGGATTGAATTTTGTGGAGCCACGCAGGCCATATGAAGAATGTTGGTATTTATCATAAGAGCAATGGGAAAACCATAAGTATTTTCAATGGAGAGATGACGTGTAGCTTTGTAATTTGAAAAGATTGCCTGCTTAAAAGCAAAGGATTACTAGAAAAAAAAAAGAAAAAAATTCAGTAAAATGATAATAGTTTAAGTTACACAGTACTACCACTTCTTTGTATTATAGAAACATAAAACAGTTAAAACAGATTCTTTCGATTAAGTGCTCAATCTTTGGTTCTCTTTCCCCTTCTTTTGCTTCTCTCCAAAGGGTTTCCAGGTGTAAGCATTCACACTACCCTTGAGTTGCCACTGGTCTCTGACAAAATGGTTTTTCCCATAGTTTCCTGACCTAGTATCTACTGTGTTGTAAATGGTTTTATTGTGCTATAAACCACTCATCCAATTCTGGCTAGGCTGTGCTGAACATTGGTGGCCCCTTATTCAAATTCCAGCATTCTTTAGATTCTTGGATATTCTTAGCACCTCCATGTTCCATCCCTCAACAACCGTCCCTCCCACCATTGCTACCTAGGAAGTGAGAATGCGTCTATATCCTCTACAGAATTGTGTAACCCATAGGAGGTCATTATGTCACCTCTGATTCTCCTCTGTAGCCACTGCCTCCACCCATATGTACGGTGGTAGAATATGGCAAAAGGCCAAATGGAGCCTTACATGGATTTCATCCAGGGAGTTGGGTCACTAGTTCCAGTGCTCTCATGTTTCCTCTTACCCTTGTGGAAGTTTATACTGAATCCCCAGAAATATCATCATATTCATCCACCAGAACCACAAATATGCACACACTGAGTTTCCTCACATAGAGGTCCAGAAATAAGGGCATTGCTGTTGGATCCTTTGCCCTTCTTCTTCTGAGGATAGGATTGCCCCCAAATACCCCTATGATATCCTGAGTTCTCTTTATTTCTTGCTTATAGTAAAACAGATATTCAAGGATACTAGTCCAGGCCCATAATTTGTTAATAAGAGGATAATAAATTTAGACAGTCCTTCCAACTTTACACTATTATACTACTAGGGAATTTTTAAAAAGCCCCCAAAACATTTTTTTTTCATTGGTCATAAAAGCTAAGCATTGATTTTTTTTTCATTCTTTTCATTTCCGACCACAACAGTTTTAATTCTCTCCTCTCATTCTGTTTCTACCTCATAGCATATATATGATATTAGTTAACCAAAAATTGTCGAATACAGGGACATTCAAAAATAAAACAATTTAATATATTTTGGTTGAGATTTTATAATTACATGAGGAAAACATTGCAGTGAAATGAGGTGTCTATTGCAGTGATCTAGAAGGGAGAGGGTTAGAAATTGTAAAAAAGTTGTTGGTGATAGAACTGGTAAAAAGTGAATGCATTTAAGGGACAAATCTGGCCCACCACCTATTTATGTAAATAAAGTTTTATTGTAACATTCATTTATGTACTCTCTATGACTACTTTGCATAACAACAGCAAAGTTCAGTTGTCATGACAGAGACCACATATCAACAAAGCCTAAAATATTCACTGCTTTGTCCTTCACAGAAAATTTTTGCCAACTCCTAATTAATAGCATAGATACAAATTCTATGCATTATTTATACTACTTTTTAATTAAAGATATCAGCAAGGAGATTTTTACCTGTTGTGAACAGTTGGCTTTGATCTTGTTTTTAACTTGGTGTTCTAGAGGCAGCATTGATGTAAATATTATTTAACATCATATGGAAAGGAACTTTTAAAAATTTTATTTATTTTTTTATTTTTGGCTGCGTTGGGTCTTCGTTGCTACACGCAGGCTTTCTTTTAGTTGCGGCGAGCGGGGGCTACTCTTCATTGCCATGCGCAGCCTTCTCATTGCAGTGGCTTCTCTTGTTGCAGAGCACAGGCTCTAGGTGCGGGGGCTTCAGTAGTTGTGGCACGCAGGCTTCAGTAGTTGTGGCTCGCAGACTCTAGAGCACAGGCTCAGTAGTTGTGGCACACAGGCTTAGTTGCTCTGCAGCATGTGGGATCTTCCCAGACCAAGGCTCAAACCCATGTCATCTGCATTGGCAGGCAGATTCTTAACCACTGCATCACCACGGAAGCCTGGAGTCCTTTTACAGAGTCAGTAATCATTTATAACCTCCTTATGATTCCATTTCACATGAATAGCTCAGTTTGTACACATCCTGTTGCAGATATGGAATTAGCTATTTCTCCAAGGAGTTCTGTATCCTTTTAGTAAGAAATGTTAGTTACTGAGCACAATCTTGATACTAGGAATGCTCATTGGTTATTGGGTTGGTCATTATTTTTAGTATTTTTTAAAAGGCAGAACTAGAGTACACATTTTGTTTTAAGATAACTATATTGATGCTTCCAATTCAATATCAGAATTATTCTTACTTAATCTCATTGATCTTACCTCTGTATTTCCTCCTATCAGTGTTAAAAATCCTTGTTCTCAGTGACCCCAACATACTCATTTGTTTTACCCTGTGTAAGAAATATACTACAGTCTCAGAATAATGAAACCAATAGGACCTACAACAATATGATGACTAAAATACTGTTAGAAGTTTCCTTTAAGTCAACTTTACTTTTAACAATTACTCAATATATTTTAGTAATTACTTTAGTAAATTATTTTTGACTTTAGTGGATTTCCATTAAAATTGTCTATAGTTCTGGCAATTCCTATAATATTTTGAAGTTAAGTAAACACAGAACCACTTGATAAAATATCTTGGGGAAGTGCCATCATTCTTTATCTGTCTTTTGTTTCAGAAAATCTTTATTCCACCTCTATAAGAATTTCAAATCTCTTTCTTTCCAACCCCCTCTATGTCTTCTGCACAATCCCCATTTAGAACATTTCTTTAGATCATAATCAGCCTAAGAAACTATGATGAAGAGGAAAATAAATATTACACCACATTTATTTAAGTACTGTTTTTTCAAAAGAAAAACCACTGCATTTTTTTTTCCCAAACAGTACTTGGAATATAATATTGAATGCTACCTTTAGGAGATCAAGAATCTATACAGATATAATAAAGATATATACATATGTATTTTAAATAGGACTTATTCTTGTCTCTATGGGTTATAATGTTTAAATCACATTAATATGAACTTTGTTTCTTTTAATACTCCCCAATCTTCCCTTTTTCAGTAATATCCTCTTTGTTGTTAGACACGTTTAAAGGTACAACATGCAATATTTATGTGATGAAAGCTTTATTTTTTTCTTAAATATGGATTTGGAAACATGATGAAAGCTTAATGTTCACTTAACTATGTATTTGGAGATATCCCAGTTGAAAATGTGATGTATCATGAGTATTTCCTCTTGAGGGCTTTGAAAATGTGTCCTTACTGATTGTAATGTAAAATCCACAGTCAGCTGCAAGTTACTCATGACTATATAGCTAAGTATAAATGATTTGACTATGAGTCAACTTCTTATGCATATAGAAAAATGCCTTGTATCACAATTATATTTCAAGAGCAATTCAATTATAGCCTTTTTCAAAATCAAGGAAAGATATTCTGAGTGTGCCGGGTTATTTGCAATAACTGCCTCTCAGCTTCATATTAATATAGATGATAAACACAGTTCTTTGTACAAAATTTGAATTTTATGAATTGTAAATTTGAAAGGTTATCTTTTTGGAACATTATTTATATTAATTATATTACTTAAAATAGTTTATATTCATAATCACTGATTTAATATACTTCTGATTTTAGTGAATGCTCAGACTACTGCTATAAATGACACTGAAACTTTTATTTAAATTATGAGGAATCTTTCATACAAGAAAATTAAATAGCAGGACCAAGATCATTCATAGAAACTTGTGGTGGAGAGAACACCAGTTTCCATCTAATTATAGCCGTATAGTTCATTTTATTTATACTACATTTATTTATACTAAATACAAATTTATACTAAATTACAAAACCAGATTTGAGGAAAAAATTGAATTTAGGCAATTAAAACATGTATGGCTAAATGAAAACCAAAGCATTTATAAATATTTTTCTCTTCTCAGTGTTACCTTGGATCTTCAGATTTGGTCTTTCACCACCCTTGACCTTGTGTATACCTATTATGTGTATGCAATTCTATTTGAAACATGGGGGGGTTTGTTTATTTTGTTTTGTTTCATTTTTAATGCAGGAGTGGAATTTTTGAAAAATGACTTAAAATCTTTAAAATTTAATAAATTTATAAACTGCAGTATGCCAGACAGAACTTAGAGCCAACCAACAATGTTCTCCAATTTCTTCTGTTCTTGTTCAGTACTTCTTATCTCACACCAAGGTGTTCATCCAGGTGGCATCAATTTATAAAGGATCTTAAGGAAGGCTCTTAAAGAGAAATCACAGCAAATTATTACAGAGCCTAGGGCATATACAGTGAAATAGATGAAAGGCTCTACTCCTTGTCATGTAGATAGTGATGGATAAGTGCCCATTGTTTGCATATAACCCCCAAATTTCTTTCAACAGCTAAAGTTGAATTCTTTAATGATATTTGGTAGCTCCAGTATTTTTAGCAGGCAATGTGATGACAAATTCTTTAGTTTGTGAATCAATAGTGATCTATTGGTCAAAACTGATTTAATACAGTAATAACCAATAAGTATAATATTGAATTATGGTTAATTATATCCAATAACAATAAGAAGTAGAAGGAGGAGGAGGAAGAAAAAAAGAAGAGGAGGAGAAGATGGAGGAGGAGGGAAGGGAAGAAGAAGTAAATGCAGTTATTCCTCATCCAAACACTTTAGCAAGGTATATAGGAAGAAGGGGAATGCATTTATTGCCATTCAGGATTCTGCTTGTCTGTGAGGGTGAGTAGATCTCCCTTTAGCCTGCAAGTGTTATCAGGAAAGAGCCTGGGCCTCTTTCTTGGAGGAATCAAATGGAAGTCCAATCCACAGTGTTCAGTTTGTGACCTGAAAAGGCAAAAAAAAATGCCTTCTCTTTTAGAAGATTCTTGGTCTTGTTTGTGCACTATGTAATTCAGACTATTTGGGTTTTGCAATAGGTATTAATATACATGGGAGTTTTAGGAGAAATAAATTTGACATTCAAATATAGCAAGATTCTACTTTTTTAAAATAGAATTTTCTGTATTGTCATCTATAATTTCAAAAATTCTCCTCTCATAATCTTAGTTTAATGTATACTCACTTGTTTTCTATTTCCATTTCTTCTATTTCTTTAAAAAGTGCTTCATATGCTTTGGGTATGCAACACTAGAACTGTCAATAAGGAAGCCATAATTTATATGCTTTGTAGTGAGTGTTTAAGAAGAGTTAACAAAACTATAAAGATATTTGTCCTTAAAATCTCATTTTACTAAAAATTTGGAAACTGAAATAGCCTGAGGAATGTAGGAAAATACAGAAATTTCCAAAAGATAACTTAGTTCTTAAGAATGACATGAAATAAAGTTAACAGTTTTGTAATCCTCATTCCCTGAATCAATTCCCTTTGAAAACCTCAATAAGAGCCTTTTACACTTGATACGCATCTCTAAATTTGATCAAAGAAATGCATTTTAAATTATGCAATTTTAAAAAGAATTTGATCGATTGCTTTGCTTTTTTAATCAAACTACTTAAAGTTTTAACTAATAGAGAGAAAATGATTGCAAAGGAAATAAACCATTTATAGGTGGATATTAAGCATGTTTTGCAACTAATTGCTCAATACTCAAAACTTATTTCTCTTATTTTATTCTGTTTAATAATGTTAGCAATAATTTAAACATCTCTCCTTTGTTCTGAATAAATTTATATTAATTTACTCTCCAAATTATTTTTAGATATTCTTATTCTCATATATATTTATTGTGATCAATTTAAATGTACTATATTTTAAGGATATGAAAACAGTTTTAAAGCTTATTTACATGGATGATGATGCATACAAGGTGGCACAGACCTATTTAAATTAAATATAAATCAAGTGTAAAGTTAAATTTAGTAGATTTGAACCAAGTTTACAGCACTAAATATGTTCCCTATTGAATTCATTAATAAGCCAAACAATTATTAGAGCTTTTTGATAAAGTTGTGTGAAGTCCCTCTTTTCTTGTAGTGGCAATTCAAAGGTACAAACTCTTAGACTGAATATATCCTGTTGAATTCGCTGTAAGAGCTATTTTAGGAATCATCAATACAGTTGACTCTTCCATTTTTAAGGTTATATGATCCAAAATTCCAAATTAACATAGCTCTCCAATCAGAAGTCTATAGTTTCTGGTTTCCGATATTAATATAGATGTCTTAGCGTAGCAAAGGTGATTAATTCTGGCACCTTTAAGAAGTTATGGGCTGCACAGTAGTGGAGCAAATTTTTTTGCTTAGTTTTGTTTTTTCTGTTCTTACTAGTTTTATGAGAAATATGGTTTTCTTCTTCATAGGATGCGCTCTAGTAAAGTTCATCTACGAAAAGTTAAGCTTGCAAGATTAGATGGATCCACAGGTCTAGAAAAGCAACAATAAAGGGGTCCAAGTCGGTAGGAATTTTGAAACTGCTAGGTGGCATTTCAGGGGCTCTAAGGAGCTCTGTTTTTTTATGTCTCAGTGCAGAAAATATTCAGCAAGAGGCAATGCGATAAGTGATTTATTAGAATAGGACGCTTGTGAGGCTTATAAGTGGGCAGGTGAGTGTAGCGCTGCCCCGAGTACTTAGCAGGTTATATTTTTATAATCAAAGGAAAAGAGGGGAGGGAGAGAAGACCACCTTCTTCCTCGTTCTTCTAGTCTTCCATCATTAACTCCTTCTGTGTCTTGGGAAGGGGAGTTTTTGATCCTATTTGGTGCATCCGGGACTGTCATGGCACTATGGAAAAATTATTTCAGGTCTCAGTACAATGAGAGTCTTTAATTTTGAAATGTCACCTTTCCATAAATTATTGTTTTTTTGTGTGTGCAGAGAGCATGTCCTAGGGGTCATTAACTTGTTGACATCACTGGGAAGGTTGTAGGCCTTACTTTCCACTATTATTTTATTGTCTTGAAGCATGCCTCATGCCTCCATTGCATGGTTTTGTTACTAAGCAAATTAGCTTGGTTTTGTTGTTAGGCAAGCCAGTCTGGCTTTGATGCTAAACAACTCACTCTGCTTTATGAGTCAAGCAAGCCCATATTGTTTCAGGATTTTTCCATTACTTTCTTGAGTGATCATTAACTTACTGCGGTCTCCCAAAGCCCCCTAAAGTTTCCTATCTACAATCCCCTAGTGGGATCTAAACTAACTATTTGATTATCCTATTCTACCCCTATCTTTGGCATGAAGAAAGTTCTATAATAAATGCTAGATGTATATAGAGCATTACAGCAAAAGGAAACCATCAGGCAACAGAGAGAAGTTATGTACAAAATGCTTCAAAACCAGGAAGCCTGACACATACTAGCAAGTGCTGGTAATGTAGCACATTCCTTCCAAGAAACCAGCTTCAACAGCAGAGCCCTCCAGGAATCTCATTGAGCCCAAATTCAAATCATCAGTCTCACTGTAATCAATAAACAAAGCTGATGAGCTAGTACAAACCCCACAAATCTCCTCAGTTCCAGGTCACAAAACAACACTTTATTTATTTATTTATTTATTTATTTATTTATTTTTGGCTATGTTAGGTCTTCGTTGCTGCGTGTGGGCTTTCTCTAGTTGCAGCAAGTGGGGGCTACTCTTCGTTGTGGTGTGTGGGCTTCTCATTGCAGTGGCTTCTCCTGTTGGCGGAGCAGGGCTCTAGGCATGCTTTATTTATTTATTTATTTATTTATTTATTTATTTTTGGCTATGTTAGGTCTTCGTTGCTGCGTGTGGGCTTTCTCTAGTTGCAGCAAGTGGGGGCTACTCTTCGTTGTGGTGTGTGGGCTTCTCATTGCAGTGGCTTCTCCTGTTGGCGGAGCAGGGCTCTAGGCATGCGGGCTTCAGTAGTTGTGGCACGTGGGCTCAGTTGTTGTGGCTCACGGGCTCTAGAGTGCAGGCTCAGTAGTTGTGGTGCACGGGCTTAGTTGCTTTGCGGCATGTGGGATCTTCCTGGACCAGGGCTCGAAGCCGTGTCCCCTGCATTGGCAGGCAGATTCTGGCGGAGCACAGGCTCCGGACGCGCAGGCTCCGTGGCCATGGCTCACGGGCCTAGCTGCTCTGCGGCATGTGGGATCTTCCTGGACCAGGGCACGAAGCCGTGTCCCCTGCATTGGCAGGCAGATTCTTAACCACTGTGCCACCAGAGAAGCCCCAAAGCAACACTGTTAATCAATACGTTTGTACCTTGACCAGAGGGCAGTGTCATACATGTATAGTTCTTATTTCACTAAGAGAGCTAAGGCTAATTCCAGACCTCCTGAAATTAATTCTTACAGCATAGTCAACCCGCCAACTGATAGTTAAGGCCTTCTTATGACAAAATGCTCATTCTTAGTTTGTCAATAGTACTTGCCTTACAACATCATATAGTCAGATAATCAGAAGTTACGTACAGATTCCAAATGTTTGTAATACCCAAATGTTTGGGTTTAGATGGAATTATACAGCTAAACCATCCAGTAATACCAGCATAAACTTTTTCATATTTTTGTGCTAACTGTAGTGTTTCACCTCCCTGATAAACAACTTTCTGTACTTTATGGTGTACGTTTGCTGAATGGCTAAGAAAACAATCTACCATTAATGAGTTCTAAGTCTTCTTCAGGCCAATTCTCCTCTATAAGGATAATATCCTGAGGGGGCTTTAATTCAGTCTCCCAGTACATATTGCAAAGATTTCCCAATTTCAGATATTTGAAAAGCTTACCATATTCCACACAGCATACTTATGTAGGTCTTTATTTAAAAGCAAATGAAAGAGAGAATACAGGCAAACATTGAGGTTCCACAAAACATCCCATGAGAAAGCTCCTCAGGAGTCTTAATTCACACATGCTGACCTTGTTCTGTCTCCAGCTTAAACCACCAAGATCTGTGCAAAGACTGTTAACTTTGGGAGACCTCAAAGCAAAAGTCCTGAGCAGGGCTTTTATGCCTCTCTGGCTGCATAATAAGCCAGACTGACTTAACTGGTTAGGCTGGTTGCAAACCATCAGTAAAGAAACTAGGTTTGGGGGATTTCTAGGGGTAGTTTAGAAGTTTAAATAAATCGTCATAAATTCTACTGCCCTTACCTTAGCCGGGGGTCAAAAACCGGACATTCAGGCGTCCCCATAATATAGTGTCTCAAACCACCTGTAACTGAAACTTATCTCACATATTTATGGTAATGAGTACTAACATTATCTTATCATGCTTACCATACATATATGTATATAATATCAGTATTATAATTGTGCAAACTAATAGGTAGAAGGTAAGACATCAGAAATAGAGAACTCATGGTAGGCTTTTTGTTGCTGTTTTTGTTCCTGTTGTTTTGTTTTACATAGTGAATTAGTTACAAAATCAGCAATAAAACCCAAGTCTTCTGAATCACAGTCCATCTCCATTGCATCTTGATGCCTTGCAACATAAATGTGAACTTCCTGGGGTTTGAAAGGTGTAACTCATTTATGAAATAGATATTCTACATATCATGCAAAGAAAACAGTTGTAATATCCTAGAAATAGCAATATAAAGATTTTCTGGTGTGAATTATTTAGCTCTGTCATCAACTTTATCTACAAATCAAAGTTAAACACCATTTAAAATTAATGTATATTTCAATGACTAAGTATACTGTTGACTTGTTTTAATTATCTTAGCTTTATGTATGTTTTCCATATTTTTTCATATTACATTATATGTTGCTACTTTATGTAACCTTTATTTAAAGCAAAGACAGAACATATTTTTTTTCAATATCTGGATAATACCATTTAAAAAAAAATTTGTACCTTTTACATTATAAAGATTTAGTTCATTATGTCCCTTTAAGTCGTCTAGCATTTGCTTCAATGAAGCCATCCATGCTTTTTTATATCTTCTATTTATTAAAGATAATTTTTCTGTGTCTGAAACTCGGAAAGATTTCTGTTACTTTCTATGTTAAAATGTAACTGTAAATCTTCTTTACTCTTTTTTTTTTTTTTTTTTGTGGTATGCGGGCCTCCCTCTGCTGTGGCCTCTCCCGTTGCGGAGCACAGGCTCCGGACGCGC
>NC_041215.1:92382916-92389277 GCF_002837175.3 Physeter macrocephalus | reverse complement strand
CAGCCGCTCCGCGGCACGTGGGATCCTCCCAGACCGGGGCGCGAACCCGGTTCCCCTGCATCGGCAGGCGGACGCGCAACCGCTGCGCCACCAGGGAAGCCCTTCTTTACTCTTGAATATTAATTTTCTCAGGGTTAGCATTCCTTCTGTCTTTCATCAGAAAGAGATAAAATTATAAGAACATGACTTATATTTAAAGACACTATTTTTCTATCATATGACTGGTTCAGATGATAATACCAGTGATACCTTATACAAAATCAAATTACTAAATTGTAGGTCTGTAAAATTCCAGTAAGAAATATATCTTTATGTGTGATACTTAAGTTAACAATATTGTTTTATCGTCATGCATTTATTTGATGCATTTGATTTAATTTGCTCTCATTTAAACAAGTTGCTGAAATTTGTTATTTTCTGCTTTCAAGAAAGCCTCTTTTTGGAAAATATTGATTAAATATAAATATATTATAAATATATAAATTTGTATTAAAAATATAATTCATTAATTTAAGCCAAACTTTTGTCTATGAATCATGCCACATAATCCATATATAGTGTCTGTGTATGAAGTACAGAGATCAGAGTCTCCCCTATGAAGAAACAATTTGCAATCATGATTTGTGCAAACTGAATTCAGACATTATATGTGTAATTGAGGTCTATGATTAACAAGCATCTTAATTCAGAATTATATGGTTATTAAGACTGAAGGACAACTATATAATTCACAATGTATTAGTAAAGAACTATCTGTGGGAGAGAGAAATGAGAAACAAAGCTAGATTATGATGCAATTAATATAAATAATTACCACATTATATTTTAAATATAAAAAGCTTTCATCAAAATTATTTAAGGTACATTATTAGTTTAAGAACAGATAGCCTAATTTAAAATGGCATATTTGAAAATAATATGCACAGGCAAGAAGGAAAAATTAAAAAACAAATATTGAAATGTTATTTCTAAATATTCAAAAGCTTGATATCAGAAAAGCAAACAATTGAATCATTATTTGAGATTCTTATTGCTAATTTTGGATAGATACCTAGAATATTGAATTGATTTCATTTTTGTTATTAATAGTAGAGTAAGAAAGAAGCCATAAACACATTTCTCGAGGAGAGGAAAGGCCAAGTTAGTTCTAGACCTTCGGCCCATAATACTAAAGTTCAGAGACAAAAAACACATCAAAGCTTTCTTTTAGGAATACTCCAGGCCTAGCTTCTTCCTTGTAGTACTCTTGCTGGATTATAGGAAAAAGAGTAAGCTTAAGACCTAAGGTGATTCCAAATGTTCAACTAAATGGTTTACAGGGCTCAGCACAGTTCTATCCATATCAGATACAGTTTTCTTTATCTAAGAATGAGTAAGGAGAAAAATATTGAACTAATGGTCCAGTCAGAGACTATGCCACAAGGATATGAACAAAGGATAAAACAAAAAATATAAGCATCAAATACATGTAAAAAATATATATGAATTTTGGAAAAGTATTACTGGAGAAATCAAAGTAAATTTTCTCCCCAAGAATATTCATTTAAGTGTTTTTTTTTTAATGGAAGCAACTTAGATGCCCCCAAATATGGAAATATTAAGTAAACTGAGATGTCCACACAGTGAAATACAATAGAACTTTTAAAACTGATGGTAGGGGAAATGACTACAAGTGATGTTTAAAATCAGCTTAAAAATATTGTGAGTATGAAATATTCATATTATATATACAAACGTATCTATTGAAAGATAAAACAAGATGATAGTATTGATTCTCCCTATATAGTACATTTCTGGTTTACTTTTTACATACTTTTCTTTGACTTTATTTTTAAACTTCCTCTACAATAAATAATAAATTATACTGTAATCAAAACCAGATATTTTAGAAGAGACTTTAATGGAAATATTGAAGGAAAAAGCGTGAAAAAGTAGCCCATGATGGGAATGATAGTTTACTATTAAAAGATAACAATGAAGAAAACTCCTTAACTCATTTCTGCAAATAGGAAAGAAGAAAATGAATATTACTTTACCAGCACATTGAGAGAACAGGAGTCATAGGGAACAATCAGAAAACAATATAAAACAACCTTGGGTTTTTTTACTTAGGACTGCCCCTGGAAACTTACTACATGAGACCATTTTGTCTCTGTCCAGGTTAAAATTTGGCCAGGCCACCCAGCTGTTAACTCTTAGTTAACAAAACTTCCCTACTCAGTTTAGTGCTGAAACAGTCTCGCTCTATAGTTAATGTACCCAAACAGGTATAATAATTAAAACTCTCAAATAACTTTAGAGTTGAAATTCTTCCATATTCCAGCTAGACCAGCTTCTCATCTAACAACTCCAGAGTTGGAGAGATATCGGGGAGAAGATGTAAATGATAATGAGGTCTTTTTTTTTTTTGGCCGCACTGGGAGGCATATGGGATCTTAGTTCCCCAACCAGGGATCAAACCCCTGCCCCCTGCAGTGGACCACTGGACCTCCAGGGAAGTCCCAATGGGGTCTTTCTTAAGTGAAGTTCTCTCATCCTCAGTTCCAATGTAAAGGAGATACATTGGACATTTATGACTCCTTCAGCTTATGGTCCAAATAGACTCTCTTAATTAGGCCCTTCTCTCTCCTGCTGTAATAGTCCATGATACACCCAGCCCTTTGACCAGCCATTAGTAGGAGTCCTTTTCCAAACCACCCCAGACCACCACTTTGCTGTCACAAACTCTTTTATTTTTCCTTATTATTTTTCCTAATACAAGTTCATTTGTTCCTCAAACTTAGAGACTTCAGCAACACCTATCAAATTCTCCAAGTAGTCTTATATAAGTTTTTATCATTATATCTGAGGTAAGGGGGAAGCATGATCCCCTCACAGCAAATTTATAACTCTATCATGAAAGCCATTTCAACTTAGCTTTGATATCAAATGTTTAAGAAGCCAAGGGTTTTGATACAGTTTTTGAAAACTCTTTTGCAAATCCGGATAGGTGAATAAATGCATCATTTATTTTCCTATTTCTGGCTGAAGGAGGGAACGGGATGATAGGGTCCCTTTGACCACAGAAGTTTCCCCTCCTCTTCAAAACTATGCATCCTGCATATGGACCTGGTTTATGCCTTCTACAGAATAGCTCAGCACCACCTGCCTTTAGGGCTTCTCCCCATTGACCTATTTCCCCAGTTGATAGCCTCACACAGTAGTTCTACAGTCCCACAGTCATAAAGCCACAATCTTATAACACATACCATTGTCTCAGTCTGTGCTGGGGGTGAGGAACAGACTCCCATGGCCTCCATTAAAAGCATCACTGAAAGAGTCATAGAAACTCCCGAGGAGACCAAACCAATGTAGACTCTGTCTTCCCCCAGGTGCTGTCGAGAGGAGATAGTCAACACAATTCAGAAGTGTGAAGGACATAACACTATATAGGATGGACTTTATCTAATGGGGAACAAGAAATAGGACTGTTCAATGAGCAGTAGTTTTAAACTGCCTCTTTGGAGATATTCTTCATGACTGAACCAACATCTGGGTTTTCTTGGGAGTTGGAAATGCTTGTATTTGCTTTTCCTCCTTCTCTGCCTCATTTCTTTTCCCCCTGTGTTTTCTTCATTTGAAGGACATTCACCAATAATATAGTAGCATGAAAGTTTGCCCCAGGCTCTGTTTTCCAGGGAGTTTAGGCTTATGCCCCCTGAAAGTAGGTAATTTACTGAAAAGAATTTAGGAGATTATTGTGAAAGGAACTTGGATTGCAGATGGTCAAGAAATTACAAATGCCACTGACATGTAACAGCTATTAACATACTACAGAACTGCAGTTCTGAGGAACACACTTCATTTAACTTTGGACCAGTTGTCTAGTTCAAATCTAAAGTTTTATGATTCCTCACTTTATAAGTAGATCTATTATATTCAGAGATGCTGTAAATCCAGTCATTCAACCTATGAAAATTCCAAGAGGTCATGATTCTGACTTTGAAAAGGAAGGTACTAAGCAGCAATAAAATTAACAACTTTTTGCACAAAGATATGTGTGTAGCAAGAATCACCCGCAATGACTTCCATTTATTTTGACCTCATAACACCAGAGCACTGAGCCAGTAACAGCTCAATGTCAGAAAGATGAGCTGACCCAGAGGAAGCAAAGCACTGACATTGGCATCCAAATTATTATGTATTGAAAAATCCTCTTGGCTTGCACCTGGCACATTGGCTCTTCTTGTTGACAATGAAACTGGAAACTGCCACTTGGCATTATCTATCAAAGTCTAGACGGATAGAGGTTCGATATAGAATGTAATGCAATAAGGGCCAGCCTGTAATTATGGGGACAATTCTCAGAATTTGCATTGACACTGAAATGACAGTCCCTGTATTCATTTAATAACCACACTCTAAGAACTTAACAGTAAATACTAAAGTGATGTCTTTACATTAATAACATCAATTTAGTGAACTTAAAATTCTGGAGCAATATTGAGCTACTAATTATAACTCAATTGATGTAAGAAGAAAAATTCCTAAATATGTCATAAACACAATAATTATGCCCTGAATGTGTTATTATTGTTACCAAAAATCAAAATAATTTGTATAGTTATAATAGGAATAGGTAACATTTGTAACTTTTGTTTTTAGAGCATATCCCTTACTAAGGTACTCAATCTTCATTACTGCTATCACATATTGTGTCTTCCACTGCTTCCCCATATTTCATATTATTCACTGTTATTTTTAAAAGCAACCTTTGGAGAGAAATTTATAATCTTCATAGTTATCAGATATTACTAATGAAATATAAAGCTCCTCATATTTTAATAAGTAAAACTGAGGAGCCATAAAACTAAACTGTACCACTTTTTCTCTTAAAAACTCACCTCTTAATTTCTTCTATCTTTTCCTTAAGCTGTTTGTAGGCATATTTTTATTGTTTGTATTACTTCTAAACTGTACTATGTACTCAGAAATTCTATTTCTTTAAATAACACTGTGATTTAATATTTAAGCAATGCTCATTAGTCCATAAATTTTAAAATCAGAATTCTTTGCAGATCTGGATATTGCTATTGATCATTAATCAGGAGTTGCATAACTCATTAATTTGTGGTAAGGTTTTACAGAATTCATTCTTCTACTAGGTGAATGCTAAAGGGCACAGAAGGAATCAGAGTCAAGACTAAAATTAGGTAGTGGCGAAATGGCCAATAGTTAAAACCAATAACCATCACGTTGATAGATGGTGGTTTATTCAGAGTACTGTAGAGCAATGCTACAAAGTCAGAAGGATTGCTGCCATGCCAGCAACAGCTTACAAGGAAATGAAATGGCTTCAAATATAAAGCCTCTATGATCAAAACCAATGTTTCCTTTGGTATGTAAAAGTCCTAATAATGTACCTTCTAAAGGACATGTGAAAAGAGTTTACATTTATGACCCGCCTCTCCTTTATGCTTTTCTTCATTATACTTATACTCAAAATCTCCAAGGAACCTCTTTCAAAACACATGTGAGTAGTCTCAGCCCACAGTGCAACCAGATCTAGTGAATCCCAAGCACATGTGTATTTTAACAAAGGCCCCCAAATGCCAGACACTATAAAGAATATTTCATTTGTTATCTCATTTTATTTAACCCACACAGAACCCTGAGAGATAGGTATTATGAACCTTACTTTCCATTAGAGGGAAAAGGAGACTCAAAATAGTAATTAATAAGGAAACCCATCTAGTTATTCTGCTTATAATCACTATGCTCTACTATGTTCACTCCTTAGTCACTAATGGTTTATGTAAAATCAACTAATGATCTCCATCACTGTCATTTCATAATCAGAAAAACAGAATACCATTGGAAGCACATGCCACATGAAAGATAGAATTCCCATGGGAAGCTGACTATCACACCAACATGTTTATGTTCCTATCACTTGTTCTTCCAACTCTGCCCTCCTGGCACCCATGCCTGTGTGACTCCAACACACCTAAGCACAGAGGCGTGGGTGTCCACTCTTGCTACCCCCTTCAGGATTTGGTGGCAACTTTTTGCGAGTTTACTCCCCCTTAAAAGGGGGAAACGATGATTTACGTTATACTGTAAAATCCTTTGCTTTGGATGTTTTCTCCCAGAACAGATGCAAAGATATCACAGTTGTACTCTCAGGTTTTAGGGGGAGAGTCCAGCAGCATGCAAAAAGTGTTTTTTGTCAGCAAAGAGATGGTCTTAATTGGTTTCACTACTGATTTAAAAAGTCCATTTCTGCCCATCTTAGCTACTCAGCTTAACTTTTTTTTTTTTTTTTTTTTTGCGGTACGCGGGCCTCTCACTGTTGTGGCCTCTCCCGTTGCGGGGCACAGGC
>NC_041215.1:92300277-92382841 GCF_002837175.3 Physeter macrocephalus | reverse complement strand
TGGGATCTTCCCGGACCGGGGCACGAACCCGTGTCCCCTGCATCGACAGGCGGACTCTCAACCACTGCGCCACCAGGGAAGCCCCATCAGCTTAACTTTTAATTTCACACTTTATTGCCTTTATTTTTGCTGTTCTGATCACTTGGACTGTTCAGTTATCTTTGTTATGCTTGGTTAATAACTATATACTTTGGCAAGGCAGTCTTTGCTTCAAACAGCTATCCTTCCTGATTTAATCGATATAGTCTATTTCACTTAATATTCCAACAAAGAGTAACATGGGGAACTAGAAAGAAAAGAATCCATATACTAACAATTAGTCCTTATAATTAATGCCTATGATCTTGAAAAAATAACAACTTAGGCCTTATTCAACCACTTTTAATGGCAAAGTATCTTCATTAGATAACAGAATATATTAATATCTGACAGAATATTAGTCAGTGATTAGTCAATAAATAGCTAAGCTAAAAAAAAGAAAAAAAAAAGCTCTTTGTAGCTGATTAGTTCTTCAACTTGTAAAAGTTTTGCTTTTATTAAATTTCCATGTGCTATATTCCCATGACCAAATCATTAATCTCTGGCAGGTTTCCCAAACTACAAATATTATAATATAGAAATTTTAATTTTATCTCAGCAATTTTAGTAAAATGTTGTATTCTCAGAGGTTGTCACCATAGAAATACATTTTCAATATTGTGTGTTTTTGACTGAGCTTCGAAAACAATTGCACTGTTCGGACAAAAAAAAAAAAAAGACTTTTTCCCTCAAACAATACATTTTTCTTCTTATTCTGCTGCATACACTCAGAGTTGTGGGGCCATATTTTCTAGTATCCTGAGAACCTGCACCTACATTATAAATTAAGGATTGCTTTAGTCATTTTAGAGATTCTCTGTGGAAAATAATAACTCAAATTTTCTCTTGTGTTTGCCCAGCAGTTCAAAGGAAAAAGCAAATTAACTGGAAAAATAAAATAGCTTTTCTTCTTCTCCAAATGATGTTTCTAAGAATATTAGAAAGTTCTAGTAGTTGGAGTGGGAAAAAGGAAATATTACAACAGAAAAGTATCTCTTCAGTTATTGAAATTTTTTCTTTTATATTTGTGGAGAGTGACAATGACAGTGATGACAACAACAGACATTAAGTGCTCACTGAGTGCCATTGTATGTGCTAGGGACTATGTAAGATGCTGAGGAGTGAATTATGAGAGAAAGCAGACAGGCTCTGTGACATCACAGCCTTAAAAAGTCCAAGGTACTTTCATTCGATGATCTCAGATATAAAAATTCACAAAGCAATCAAATAGTTTCCCAACTTACCTACATAGTTTTAAGAGTTCACTTGTTTCCCAAAGTAAAATTTGTTGTTGGCTGTTCCCAAAATGTCTGCTAAAAGTTTGAAAACCAGTATTTTTGCCATTTTAATTTAAGGATATTGCCAAATACACAAACGAACAATTTTTTAAGTTCTATTTTGTGTTTAGAAAAGAAGAAGAATTGTCCTAAATTAAGAATACCTGACAAGGGAGAAGAAAAATGGAAGCAGTAATCATTCATTATTAACATGAGGGCTACTCTTGACTCTTTCATTCTTACAAGTATTCCATTGGCTTATTATATTACTCCCCTAACAGTCATTATTCTTACTGATGCGGTACTGCATTTGTGTTTACCACAATTGAAAACTGGAGGATAATTCATCTACTCTGATAAGTTGCATCAGGAAGCTACAAGGATCTTAGTAATAAAAGAGTTATTACTCTTAGATTAAGTATTATGGTTGTTGTGTATGAATAAATACTGCTGAAACCTTTCAGGTTCTGACTGCTGTCTCACAATATTCAGAAATTTCAGTTCTCACTTTGGTATAACAATAACTCATAAAATATAGCTAGTCTTTTTTTAATCTTATTTTTTGAGATATCGATAGCTTGCTAGCTGGTAAGATATAAATATACCAAGTTTCTTTTAGACCACTTAACTTTAGAGAAATAGATTTGTTTTCTGTCTAATTGTGTAAATAACCTTTGTGTTACTTAATCTTTTTTGTAACCCTGGAGGTGTCTATACTATTAAAGAATTAAATTCTGAATCATGTAACTTCCAGGGACTCTTTGGCCAGAGTTTACTGACTAAATAAAAAATCTCTAACACAATATTATAACTTAGTCCTCTTAGCTCATACCTGTGATTTCCAGAAAACAACTTAATCTCTTCTTTTGATAATGATTCATTCAGGCTATGTTTATCCTCTCACAGGAGTTACAAGACATTCTTTATTTTTCTCTTTAGACCATTTACATACTGAGTAAACCTTAACACTGAAACAATATTTATAAAAGGGAGAGTTCTTCAAGGACCTGTGACAAACAAAAATTTAAAGTTCATCCACAAATCTAAGTGCTGTCTTATATGTACATGGACACCAGAACTGGAGATGCTAAGAACATAATTACTATATTATTAATTATTAATGGATAATATAAGATAAAAATGTGTCTTGAATAATTTTCTGTGTAATATTTACTCACAAAATAAATCATTATCCAAGAAATTAAGAAAAACAAAATATTATTTTCAAATTGCAAACACCTATTCTTTTTTGTAATATATTCAGAGAAATAATACAATTTAATATTAACATAGATATTGATATTAATACACATATTGAAACAGAAATATATAGTGTTACCTTAGGGAATTCATATTTTCATACCATTTATTATCATCCTAAAAAATATGGATAATCTACAAATTTCATCCATTAGTTTATTACACAAACCAAAATTAATTATATTCCCATTAGGTATATGGCTCATATACTCATATATGATAGAGAAAAGGCACAAATAAGATGAATGAATATACATTACAGCATATTTTTAGGAAAATTTAAAGATAAGATATTTTTAATTCTCTGATTTTGCACTTGATTTCCATTCTGTCTATTGTGTCTCATATCTCCAATACCATTTCTAAAATGCCATTTACCAGAAACAGAGAGTAATCTCTAGAGTTCCAGGAAATTTGAGGCCACACATGAAGTAGATTTTCTTCTTCCCCTTAAAAGCCTTCATTAGGAGATTACCACTTGCATGCTAGGTCTGTTCCATCAGGCATATTGGCCACTGGTGTGGCTACCAAAAGCAGTTTGCTTACCAATCACTTCTGAGCATTCTTCAGGTCATTAAAAGCCATCAGAACATGATGTTGCAGAGCAACCTTGTTGTTGAACATGAAATTTTTTAAAAAAATTGCTCTGCTGTACATACTCTGCAGATAATTATTACAGAATTCCATATTGTGGATGGTTAAAAAAAAGAGGGTGAAAAGTGCTAATATCTTTCCATAAATCAGCACTGTATGTCACCAAATAAAATTCCCTTTATTAACAAAAATTCTATCTAAATCTTTTACATAATGTGCTGGAAGCTAACTCATGAGTGGTTATGGAAAGCCACACAGCTGGATGCTCCTTGCAGATCTGCTGAAGTATGCCTCCTTTAATCAACGGCATTTGGATCTTCCTTTAGAAGCCTTGCAATGATTTAAAGAATTTGACCACAGCAATTACCGGGCTGACACATCACACAGTTTCATTAAAGATCCTTTCACTGCTCATTAGCATTAGACAGACATTACATAAGAATTCTCTATGATTACTTAGCGGAATTTTCTTTTTTATTCTACATGTTTCCAGTGGTTTATACTATCTGTCAGAGATTATTGTATAGTTTTGGTGCTGTGTACTGTATTAACAATGTGACAACTCTCAGGAACTTGCATATCCCTAAACATGGCACTGATTTAATAAACTGTGTGACATCATAGAAGACAACCTTCACTTCAGTATAAGATGGCTTTTACTTTCTAATTGGAACTTATTCTAGAGTTTTTTGATTGTAAGGGAAAACCATGACATTTTTCATTCATCCAGAAGAGATTATTAACCTTTTAAAGTAATAATATTTTAACAGAAAGTGTTATCATATGAGTCTCACTTTCTGCTACTTTTAACACCACAGCTAAATTATGTTTACACTCTTTTATAGTTATTATCATTCATGCACACTGAAAGCTGTTATAAAGATTTGCTTTGTGATTGTCAAATATCCAATCAGTCCTGGGTTTGTAAATCTGATCTCTA
This sequence comes from Physeter macrocephalus, assembly GCF_002837175.3. NCBI lineage: Eukaryota > Metazoa > Chordata > Mammalia > Artiodactyla > Physeteridae > Physeter > Physeter macrocephalus. The sequence continues at coordinate 92,378,692 of NC_041215.1, read as the reverse complement.
TGGCAAAACTGTTCATTGGAAGTTTAAGGCCAAGGTTTAGACTCAACTGGATAGAGAGTCCGTCCAATGAGAAAGTTCCCACTTTCTGCCTTGTGAAGTTCTAACATGGACCCTAGAGGAAGGTAGAACATCTTGATCAACAGTTCCACTAAGACCATCCAAAGTGAGAATGAAGTAACACCTGTAAAGGAAATCAGGGCTGCCGAAGAAGGGGGAAATGAATACTGAACAGGCAAGATAGCAAAAAATAATGGACATTTCAAAACTAAAGTAAATAAGTGCTTCTGTCTGACATAGTTATACTTTTAGGTTCTCTATAAATAGGAAGAGCCATTATAATTAGTGTTTTAACAATATAGGCCCTATAGTCAGATATACCTGCCTCATATCCTAGTTCTACCTCTTCAAGTTATAGAAATTTGAGCATGTTTTATAACTTATCTATGCCTTATTGCCTCCCATTGTTAATTTCATGGAAATCATCATGAAGATTAAAAAACTATATAATTCCAAACATAGCATGAGCTAATTACTATTACTAGTATTACCTACTATTATTAGAGGTAACACTTATGAAGTACTTTACACCAAATAAGCACCCAAAAAGTGTTAGCAATAGTGACAGTTAAAGTAACCATTATTATTTTTATTAACCAACAAAATATATACTGGTACATCAAAAGGGTATTTTTGCAAATAAGAGCTAACTGGACGAGGAACTTCCTTCGGTTAAATAAGAATTTAAGTATCATAAGTTGCATATGCAAAAATTGTACAATCAAGGTGGCTGAGATGACCTTGTCTTTACAGAATAACAACAATAACAACTGCTAACATTATTATTAAAGCTACCTTTAAATAAGTACCTATTTTGATCCAGACATCATGCATAATACTATCTAATCCTGAAAGATAATAGTAATATAGAAAACAATAATAATATCAGAACTGCCCAAGGTAGTGAGCAAAAGAGGATCCAGATTTTTCTGGGGCATGAAGATTTTAGTATGGGAAGCTAAAAAATAATATAAAATTATGAATATATAATTAGGTACAGGGTCTTAGAAGGATTCTCTGTTAGCCACTTGGTTAGTCTGCCTCTGAAAGGGAGTACTATCATTATCATAACTTTACAGATAAGAAACATAAGATACCCAGTGTTGAGACAGCTTGATCAAAGTCACATAGCTGGTGAATGTTAGAGCTAGGCGTCAAGTCTGATATTGTGTTTTCATTTTGCAGATGAGAAATCTCAGTCTCAGTGAGATTATGTAACCTGCCAGAGATTGCAGAATTATTGAGTGGTGTGGGCAAGATTAAAACCCAGATCTGTCAAACTCTGAAGTCCATACTCTCTACACTAAGCTTTTGATGCCAACTGGTGAATAATTCTACCACAGGATACTGAATATTTTTTTCAGATTTTCATTGCTTTTGATCAAAGAATCAAACGAATGAGACTTACCCTGGACCCTGAAGGAAATAAGGCTAATTTCAAAGGTGAAGTTGCTATTTTCTGAGGGCGCTTTAGCAGAGGTTATTTTTGATATGTTTTAACAGGTATCTTTATATCTCTTATTTGCAACATAATTTTATATCCACCAGTCATCTGTTATGTCATAGAGCATTTGAGATTTCTAAACTAAAAGTTCCATATTAATTTTTATCCTAAGACTGAGTTTTAAACAAAAACCCCACCATAATATAAATAATCTATTCTTTAGGGATATAGACAAGCTTTATTCCAACTTTAGAGTTCAAGAAATTGTTCTTTTTATTTGGTTTCATTACTAGAAACTTCCATAAACATCCTTCTCCCTTGCATAGTATTGTGTATGTAAAAAAGTGAAATTGATGGTTCTCCCCTTAAGAACATAAATGAAAAAGTGAATGAATGCCAAATGTATCTTAATATAATATTTTGAGGCCAGAATAAAGTTGGTGGGGAATGTGACTATTTCCATAACCTTATTTCCCATAGTGTGTATAGGAATTTAAAATTCTTATATAATTTGACAAGCTAGAGGAAGGTGTGATAGGAGTCTGGTACTCTTTTATATTCATGTGCCAGTAGGGTGTACATCAGATACAGAGGAGATTTTAGAATTCATCAGTTAGGGACTTCCCTGGCAGTCCAGTGGTTAAGACTTCACCTTCCAATGCAGGGGGTGCAGGTTCGATCCCTGGTCGGGGAGCTAAGATCCCACATGCCTCGCAGCCAAAAAAACAAAACATAAAAACAGAAGCAATATTGTAACAAATTCAATAAAGACTTTAAAAAATGGTCCACATCAAAAAAAAATCTTTAGAATTCATCAATTATCCAACAATTAGATTGATATGAAACAGTAGGTCTTCCCTGGTGGCGCAGTTGTTGAGAATCCACCTGCCGATGCAGGGGACATGGGTTCGTGCCCCGGCCCGGGAAGATCCCATATGCCGCAGAGCGGCTAGGCCCGTGAGCAATGGCCACTGAGCCTGCGCGTCCGGAGCCTGTGCTCCGCAATGGGAGAGGCCACAACAGTTGAGAGGCCCGCGTACCGCAAAAAAAAAAAACAAAAAAAAACAAAAAAACACAAAAAACAGTAGCCATAACACTTCAGGTTCTTTAATAGGTCTTGGTAACCCTTTAAATCATTCTATGTTTTCCTCTCATATCACTCAACACAAATATACACTATATTTATAGGTATAATGTTAATCAGTAACATCCCTGAACTATTAGTTCCAGGAAGGAACTTTTATGATAAAGGTGGTGTAGCAATGATCTCATGCCCATGGAATTCACTGGTCTTACTTTACACCATATTGGAATTGTGATGGAATAGGACAATATAATCTTAACTAAACATTTCAGTCAGGTGTCGCTCTGTGATTTTTTTTAAACGTTTCACAGAAAAATAAGAAAACTAAAGACACTATAGAAAGTTTTTTATTAAGTTAAAATTATACTCTTAAAATAACCACTTTATTCTGAGATTATGTTTTTCCTTCTTTTTAGGTGCTAAAATATTCTTTCCTTTATGTGGCTAAAGTGAATGGAAAAGTTATTTTTTAGTTGCTTTTACTTAGAAAATTTTAATGTTAACATTCTCTGCAGATCACCTAATTTTTAAATAAAATGTTACTTGACTATAAAATCTAAAAATACAGGAAACCAATATTACATAGAAAGTAGTATGCCATATATTTTTGGTTAAAGTAATATGTGTGTACCTTAAAACCCTTAGTGAAATAACCCTTCTCAAAAAAGTAACTGGTGCCAGATTACTTCTGTTAGTTTTCTTTCCAGTATCTTCATATGGATAGACAATTACATGGATATGGATTTGCCTTCATGAACCGCAGTGCTTCTGCAAGCACCATCATTGGTGGATTTATAGAATTCCTTGTTCACTATTATGTTAAACTGCACAAAATCATCACAGGCCAGGGGCATATTTTATAACAAAGGAAGTGTAGCAATAAGCTCATGCCCATGACATTTACTGAGCCTACTATATGTCACATCGAGAAGAAATATGCTTGATAGGCAGTGGCACTTTGGGGAATCCAGCAGGAGGTGAGAAAGAGACAGAGACAGGTTAAGAAGAGAGTGGTAGGGAGAGAGAAGAGAGGAGAGAGATATCAAGGTCTGGATCCCCATGGCTGTCTTTTGTGAGGCTGCCTTGAACTAGTTATGTCCTTTACATAAAGGTCACTTATCATCAAGGTGGCTCCCCTCAAGGTGGTCTGGTCTATCATGACTCACTTCTGGATTTTAGTTTCCTCCATCCCTTTGATACTTTAGGCCTAGGGGTACTGATAACTAAGCCGCTGTTAGGTCTGGATCCCAGCACTATACTAGTGTTTCCCCCGACCCCCCCCCCACCTTTATAATTAGTACTTTGGAAATAAACTCTTTTTGAATTATCTAAATGTATGTGAGTCATCTGTTTTCTGTAGGAACTCTGATGATCTATTTTCATTTCACCCTAAGAGCAGAAAACACTGAAGATAGAGGATATTCAGGTCATACACACAAACAGACACATACATAAAAAAACAGAAAGCAGGAATAGAGAAAGCAGGGCAGAGAGACAAACCCGCAAGTACAATACTTCACAAATAGAAAAGAAACTATTAATTGTATAACATATAATTTGTAGCAGCAACTTTGTACGACATGTTGGAACAATAGATGAACAAATAAAAAAAAAACAAAACAGTGAGATAACACATAAGAAGATAGAAATTTTCTGCCGAAAATGATTCATGTAAAAGAAAGAGACATTACAACTCAAATCAGCATGTGTAAAGAATAACACATAATTAACAAAAAAGAATCAGCAACAATTGATCAATATCTGAAACAAGGGACATCCTATCAGGACAGTACTGGACTAAGAGTTCTTCAGTTTCTTAATGTGGACAAAACTGTAAAAAAATATATATTATTAGATTCTCTGGTATAGTATTAATTTTGAATTAAACATTATTGACTATTGTGACTATTGTATTGTGATTATTAACACCTCTTTTTGCTTTTAACTTTGTTTTCATAAGGTTCCAAATTTTTAAAAATTTAGATATTGTGAGGGTAAATAGATAAGTAAATAGTGTTCGGGTTAATAGATTTATCATCTGAATTTTGTTCCTGACCACATTGTGTTTTAAGATGTTGTATTCTAGAGCGGAGTTGGAAAGGGAACTGATAGGATTATTATGAAGAATATATTTTCTTAAGACTTTTTACCAGTGTGTAGGTATACTGCAAGCTACTCATAAATGGCAAAACATTATTTATGGAGAAATAAACAAGCTCCCTTTACTCTATTAAATGATAAGAATTTGCCTCTAATATTGAAATATTACATTTCTCTAAGAGATCCTGGCCATATTCATTTCCTATTGCACTTCATTTTTTGCCTTTCTGGATACATAAAACAATAAGATAGAACAAGATATATTATACAATTTCATTTATCAGGGTGATGTTTTATAGTATAGAAATAGAATTTTAATATCAGCTATTATTTGATATACTAGATTGATTGTGCAAAATTAAACTGCAACTTTCTGCTATTTTTTATTTTAAGTTTCTAGAACTAAATAAATAACATTGACTTCTTCAAAGGTCAAACTAAAGTAGACAATATCAATTTTAACAGTTAATGAAAGAAATATCTTTTTAGTCAATGATTGTTACAGATGCATTAATAAATTATTGTTATTAAGTTAAAAAATGAGTCAAGTTTCAAAATTATACTGTAGTTTGATATTCTAACTGAAATTACTTGGAGAGAGAATACTAGAGAAAAGGAACAGAGAAGACAACTGGATTAGAGGCAACAAACTTCACAGGGCTCTCTGAGGAAGAGTCGGAGGAGAAAGGGAAGTAAAGCATTTATCTTGCTGAGTTTTGACTAATAGAAAATAGTCATGTAGCCAATACTCAAAATTATTTTGTAAAATCTCATCTTATAAATATTTTAAATCTAAGCAATCATATGTTATGCATAAATACTGCTATTTTAAGAACCTGGGTTGTCTCAGATGCTGTCTAGTTTAGAAAGTAGGAGGTTATAGTCATTATCAACTTCACATTAATTAATCATCTACATATGAAGAACAGAATTATTTGTCAATTTTTATACTTTTTACTATCTTGTAACTTCTCCCCTCTTTAGAAAAGAGAATGGTGGTTTGCGTTCATGTTTTCTCCAATTGAAAATATTCTTTGTGAAAATTACTGTAATAGGAACATGTATTTAAATTGCAAGGTATTAATTAAATATGTCACCTTTACAACTGAGTTAACTCCTCTACATCTGATTCCTGCATTGACTTACTCAATATACATGCCAACTCCTGTCTAATGTAGATACTTAAAAGGTTACATTTCCTAGATTCCTTGAAACTATTTTTTCCTTAAATAGATCAAGTAGAAGCCAACTGTTGGTCAGCAACTTTCTGATTCCTAGTCTTCAGCTAAGGTAGTGGGTTCATGGAGCCATCAATTCTGCTGCTCCAAGACTAACAAAAGTAATGTGATTCTAGAATCAGTGACCAGATTTCCCAGATTTGTGTTTGTTACAGATGGAACCCTCAGTGGGCTGGTGCTATGGTGTTTTGCTGGAAGTGATTCTTAGGAGCTGAACTAATAACTGATCCTCCAGTCCTTTCCATAGTTTTGTAAGCACCATACTCTGTATTAAGTCTCTCTGTGCTTAAATTAGATGGAAGGATCACCATTATTCTCAATCGAAATCATACTAAATATTAACTCATAAAGCTATCATGAGACTAGAACGAAGGTGATGATATAAAGCAATTAAGATGGTCAAGTGTTTGGCCATCAGTAAATGTTAGAAAAACTAGTAGAGACATATCTTAATGAATAGATTTTATTTTTATAAACATATCTTTTTTTTTACTGAAGCAAAATCTAAGATACTCTGTATGTTTTGTCAGAATTTTGAGTTAAAGAAAATTTCCAAAGTCAATTAGCTTTTACTTTTATTTGTATAATTTTGCTTTTTTTATTACGATCTTTGTTTTTACAAAAGCCAAATGCAAACATAGCCAAGACAATCAAAATATTGAAGAATCAGTCTTTATGGGTCATTGCTGGCAGGGTCAGTAATTGATTTAGATTGTCAAAAGATAAATTGAAAAGTGGTTTATTTTTGTAACTGATCAATGTTGCTTCACTGTAATTCATTGACTTCACCATACATATCCATACTAATATATTTTTTTTAAATTTGGAATTGTTTCAAACAATTTTATTGACTATTTCTGTGCATCTAACAAAGAATTAAAAACTAATGAAATAGTTCCAATAATTGAAGGAAAATAAATAAATAGATGACCTTATGTAGTCTATTTCTTAGAGCTTAGGGCCCAAGAAAAACGAAAAATAAAAGCCAATTGCTAATTTATGCAGAAAATAACAATTTTTTTACATACTGTAACATAGAACAGTATAAACACTCACACACACACACGTATGAATGCCACCTTGTATATACATATATTCACTATGTGAACATGAGTTATGGTCATGTAAGGAAAGAACTGAGTTCATTGTACCCTTCATCTCATGCTATAATATTTTTATCATATGCAGGGACTCTCCCTTGATTTCCATTTAATCGTTTTCCCTTCACCATTTGTTTTCCCCTCCATTCCCTCTTCCTGTTGCTGTCCATTTAATGTATTTGGTGTATGTCTTTAATATGCATGTACTTTTTTTTAATGGTGTTATTTGGTGTATGTGTTTTTAGTTTGTATAGATGATATTCACCTACAAATATAATTTCTCCAATTTTTTCATTCAACATCATATTCAAAGATCTTTGTTGTATGTTTATATAGTTTTTTGTCCTAAATTCTGCACAGCATTCCACTAGAATTAATTTTTAATTTTCCTTTGTGGACACATAGGTGCCCCCAATCTTCTGCTTCCACAGACTGTCATGCAATAATAAATAGTGACACTGTCCGTTGGTCACACACTCAGTAGCAGGATTGCAGTGTCCTAGGAAACACACAATCACAATTCCAATAACGATTGGTAGCTTGCCCTCCATAACAGCTCATCCAGTTTTCACTCCCATCAGCAAGATAAACCTGCTCTCAAGTCTCTACATTCTCACTAACACTTGGTATTATCTCACTTGCCTCCTCTTCCTGAATTTGAATGTGGAAACTCCCTTCAGTCAGTGTGCTGGAGCAAATCGGAATGTAGGGCTGAACTCTTGTTTCCTGTCCTTATGGGATCACTGCTTTTCACTGACCAATATTTAGTTAGCTGAAAACCATCATTTAATATATTTTGACTATTTTATTTTTTTTAAGTTGTTGCAGGTGAGAGGATAAATCCAATGTTAATCGATTGTGGCTGGAAGTAGAAAGGCTATTTTTCTTTAAATTTTTATTTTGTATTGGTGTATAGTTGATTTACAATGTTGTGTTAGTTTCAGGTGTACAGCAAAGTGAATCAGTTATACACACACATATATCTATTCTTTTTCAGACTCTTTTCCCATATAGGTTATTACAGAGTACTGAGTAGAGTTCCTTGTACTATACAGTAGGTCCTTGTTGATTATCTATTTTATATACAGTAGTGTGTATATGTAATCCCAAACTCCTAATTTATCCCTCCCCCCACATTTCCCCTTTGGTAACCATACATTTGTTTACAAAATCTGTGAGTCTGTTTCTGTTTTGTAAATAAATTCATTTGTATCATTATTTTGTTTTAGAGTCCACATATAAGTGATAGCATATGATATTTGTCTTTCTCTATCTGACTTACTTTGATTAGTATGATAATCTCTAGGTCCATCCATGTTGCTGCAAATGGCATTATTTCATTCCTTTTTATGGCTGAGTCTTATTCAAACCAGGGCTTTTTTAATAGTTAAGAGGAGAGCTCATGATAACTGTAAAAGATATCAATCATAAATTATGCAGTGCAAACCAGGACAGACATTCACCCTATAACACTGATGTTTTTAATTATTTGCATTTAATTATTTGATTATTAGTGAAATTGAACATCTCCTCATAAACAGATTAGCCAGCAAATTAATTCTGCTAATAAATACTATATCATTTGAATGTTTCTCTCATAGTTTCCTGTCTCTTTCTTATTAACGGGTAAGAGTTTCCCTAGATTTTAGGTTCTAATCCCTTGGTTTCTGTCATCTTCTCCCAGTCTATAATTTACCTTCTTCCATTCTCTATTGTTTCCTTCACTGAAGAGAAATGTGAGTAAATCTATTTTATTCTTTGGGGACTGTATTTTTAGTGTAATATCTTACAATACTAAAATTGTTATTGCTTAACCAAAGTTTCACAACTTAACACATCTTTATGAATAATCTTCTATGTGCCGCTAGACATTAATAATCAGTAAAGCAGATACGGTGCCGCTTTTAGGAAGTTCATAGCAAAGTAAAGCAGGTAGGCATTCAAGTACCAACGTGGATGGTGAATGTTAAAAACAAGAAAGAGAGAGAAGTAATGTTCTAAGATAATGTAAATTAAGAGACTCTAACCCGGTATAGGAGCCCCTGAGGAAAGGATGCTTAAGTTGGAATAGTTTAGCCAGACAATGGGGTGTGGGTGGGACATGTTCAAAGCATGGAAGAACACGGCCAGAAGCTGTTTTAGCGTAAGGCACTTTGCAAGAGAAGCCGGTCTGTCTAGGCAGTTTTAACTGTGGTTATGGTATCTGGTAGTTATACCGAGATTGTGATAAACTATTTTCTTTCAGACATTTCTTTCTTAAGGAAAAAAAAATTCAAAAAAATTTTCGGTATATATACCAGAATGTGGTGGAAAATGTATACAGGATGAATTTATTCCAATTTTATATTAAACATATAAGTTTTTAGTACTTGAGTATATGTAAATATATATTTTATATGCATATATATATTAAAAGTTTTATAAGTAATGGAATACTTTGAAAATGTTTCATGTATTATATATTAGCCATGCACCACATGTAGCCTAAATCTTAATCCTCTATCTTAAAAATAAAATTATTGTTCAAATAATGTCTTTTGATTCTGTACTGTCTTCCTAATGAATTCTTTGTGCTATTTGAAGCGTGTCTACAAGTTTAGGAAGAAACATATCTTCTAAATTAAAAATCAAAATGTTTTCCTAATTTTTTATATCTTATGTGGCTTGGACCTAAATCTAGTTGACAAGTACTTAAGATGTGGATTTGCTTCTTTTAATAAAGTGCTTATTTAGAAAATATTCTAAATCATTGTCTTTATGAACAAAACAGTCATATTTGGTAAAGCAACAGTGACATCCAGTGACAGTTCAGATTTATTCAAAGAATATTTTTTAGATTTGCCATACAAGCAAAAGAAAAAGTTATTAAATATTAACCTGCATACTTTTACCTGTTCTAAGAATGTGTCTGTAAAAAAACTCATTGGATGAAAATAAAAACCAGTCAATTATTTAGAGAATGAAAAGATAAGCCACAGACTGAGAGAAAATACTTGCAAAACATATGTCTGAAAAAGGACATATCCAAAATACACAAAGAACTCAGTATCATATGTCAAAAGGGGATTGCAAATTAAAACAACGATATACTACTACGCATCTGTTAGAATGGCTAAAATTTTTTTAAAAGTGATTATACCAAATGCTGGCAAGGATAGAGAGCAAAAAGAATTCTCATTCATTGCTGTTGGGAATACAAAATGTTGCAGCCATTTTGCTGCCAAAGTTTGGCAGTTTCTTACAAAGCTAAACACTGTCCTTATGATCCAGCAATTGTGCTCCTTGGTATTTACTCATATAAGTTGAAAACTTACGTCCACACAAAAACGTGCACATCAATGTTTATAGCAGCTTTATTCATAATCGCTCAAAACTGGAAGCAATTAAAATGCCTTTCACTAGGTGAGTGGATGAACAATTGTGGTACATCCATACAACTGGGTGCTATCTAGCCATAAAAAGACGAGTTATCAAGCCACAGAAAGGCACAGAGGAAAGTTAAAAGCATATTTCCAAGAAAAGGAAACCAGTCTAAAAAGACTATGTATTGTATAATTCTAATTATAATGACATTCTGGAATAAACAAAACTATAGAGAGATTAAAAAGCTCAGTGGTTATCAGAGGGTGGTGACAGATGGGAGGGATGACTAGTTGAAGCACTGAGGATTTTTAGCGCAGTGAAACTATTCTGTATGATACTGTAACGGTGGATACATGGCATTATGCATTTTCAAAGCCTGTAGAAGTGTATAATACAATTGTGAACCTTAATGTAAACCACAGACTTGGTTAATAATAATGTATCTATATTGATTCATCAACTGCAACATGTACCACACTAATGCATGATGTTAATAATAATGGAAATTATTTGTGTGGGGTGATATGGAACCTCTCTGTACTATCTTCTCATTTTTTCTGTAACTCTGAACTCTCCTAAAAAGTAAAGTCTATTAATTTTAAAAAGTCAATCAATAAAATTATCATTTCAAGATTAATCTTTTCCACTGAATTAAGGTATTTTACTGAATGGTAGATTGTCACCAAGATACTGAATCGCATTATTCATAATTTTTATTGAATACGTGAAGCAGTGACTATTGAGTAACACGGTGACTGTAACTATATGACTTTTAATTGCAAAAATTAAATTGTGTGTTGTAGGTGTTCGGAACGATGAGGACTTCACAGTCATGTTACTTTGCTCTGTCCTCATCATTGCATTTTTCATTATTTTCATTAATATCATTGATATTGAAAACGACCTCATAATTCACCGTTTCTAAAAGCACAGTGGAAAAATTAATACAATAGATACCAAAAAAAAAATCACAATTTAATGCAATCATGATAGCCTGAAAAAAATGGACTGTCCACTTTGAAACTAACAAGGGTGCATACAAAATGTCACATCAATCACAGATTTATACTATAAGGGAGATGAAATTTGATAATAGTTCACACTGGAAAGTAAATGTTAGAGAGATTCTTAGTTGAACACAGATTCAATATAACCTGTTTGTGACGAGGTTTTTATTGGGTTGGCCAAAAATTTCCTTTGGGTTTTTCCACGCCATCTTACGGAAAAACCCAAACGAACTTTTTGGCCAAGCCAATATTTAGTCTGCCTTAATTTCATTTTTATTCTGTTTTATTTGAAAACAAAGGGAGGAAATAAGCCAACTGTGAACTCCAGCTGGTTAGACTGCATCTAGAGTACTGTGTTCAGTCCTTGTTGCCTCGTTTTAAGAGGGCCATTGACAACTGAAAGCATCTTGAGAACAGGTAAGATGTTGAAGTATGTAATATGAGGGGTGAAGAAACTTGAGAATTTTTAAATTCTCAAGAAAAGCATAGGTAATCTGTTACAGTTACCTTTAAATATTTGAAGGCTCCCTCTGGGAGATAACATTTCCTTCAGTCTTACAGGGAACCTGTGAGCAATAAGTGAAAATTACAGGGAAACAACTTTTAACAATTTTCACTTAACATAAGTTGTTCATGCTAAATTTGATTATATTAACAAAACATTAAGATACTTTACCTGGTGTTTTTTATTTGAAACATAATTAGAACCCATCTCTATTTTTATGCAACATATGTAAAATCAAATGATGGAAATTTTGAGAGAGAAACATACAGTATTTTGCAGCTAATTACCAATTATGAAATTATAAACAAATTATCTCAATGTCTGTCCATATGAAAGACTGTCCTTGTAATATTTAAATTGACTAGTTTTCTTCTTTCATCACCAAAGTAGTATGGGCATATTGTCTCAAGTGAAAGATGCAAAAATGTGTGAAGATAACTTTAATGATCTCCAGTCATACATTTCCTTTCCCATAACCTTGAATTAATAAATTTCAAATGTCTTTTGTATATTCTTCCATACTCCCTCTATATTCATATGAATATATTAAATACACACACGTAGAAGTTATTCATTTCTTTTCAAAAAATATGGATCACAAATAGTACATTGTAATGTAAAATAAAATCTCTTGATAAACATATTAACCATTCCTCAGATCAGAATGTTTGTTCAATCTTCTTTCTATTGATGGATATTCACAGTTTTTTACTTTTTAGTTTTATATTGCAGTCATGCTGCTTGCCACAAACATCTTTGTATATGTGTGTATTCAGTTACTATTGCTTTTATTTTTATATGGTATTCTGTAGGAACATTTTTAAAAGTGGGAATGCTAGTTTAAGGATTATGAGTATTTCTTTTGCTTAATAGATATTACAAATTACTTTTTAAAAAAATTGTAGCAAGGCTTGCAAGAAAAGGAAAGAGAATTTCATTTCCCCCGTCGTGTTACAGCACTGGATATTACCAAATTTTAAAAGTTTGGTAAATCTGAAGACAAAAATATTATTTAATTGTTGCTTTAATTTGCATTCCCTTGAGTGAGGTTGAAAATATTTTTTATGATGTTGTTTGTTGTTGTCATATTTCTTCTTCTGTAAATTTCTTGCTGTATTAGTTAGGATAATCTAGGATATGCTGATAATATGTTAACCCAGAAACTTTGATGGTATAACACAGGAGAATTTTACTTCTCAATCATGTTACATGCCCAAAGTAGATTAGCAGCAATCCCAAATCCACAGACTAAAAAATGTTTTTCTATGTTGTATTTGAACCACCTGCAATATTTGTTCCAAGGGAGCTTCCAAAGAAGCAAAGAATTTTAAAGGAGGCCTATCAGCTCATAGCTGCCTTAGCTTCCAAATAATACCCATCACTTCTTACACTAACTAGTCCCATAGCACCAATCTAATAACTTTCAGTAGGGCTGGTAAGTACAAGCAAACTGGGTTTGGTGAATATTTGATAGCTACTAACCATGTCTACAACAACTGCCATTTTTATAACTTGATATCTGTCTTTTCTTAAACCAGTTTATCAGGAGTATTTGTAGGAGATATTAACTTTTCATAGATTATGTTAAGATATACTTGTTTAGCCTATTATTTATTTGTCTTAGTCTTTAGCTATTTTGTGGTATCCTTTGCCATACAAAAAAAAGCCTCCATTTTTCTAAATACTATTACTCTTGTACAATATTTATTCATTTTCTTTACATTTAAATATTTTCTTCATTGACATTGATTTTTAAATAATGAAGTAAAAATCTGGCTGTTCTTCTGTTAGATGATTAATCGACCCCATCAACAACATTTATTAAATAATTTCCCACTGAACTAAAATATTTCCTTTATAATACTATATTAGGTTCCTTTATAGGGTTTATATCTCTTCCAAAACTGCTTTTTATAGATTTCACTAGATACTGTGCACCTTAATATAATACACTTTCTTTTGCATACAATGTTTTCATACTCAAATTTAATATTTAGTAAAACAAGAACAGAACCTCCTCTTCCAATTCTTTAAAATTTTACTAGGTATAATTCTTCTGACCTATAGAAACCTATTTAAAATCTAAGGTAAAATCAAATTATTGTGGACTTGTTTGAAATTATTCATTAATTTTACAATCACTTTTATTCAGCTATGTGGTTTCTCCATTTTGTGCAGGTCTTGAAAAAAATTATATAGGTTTTTCATTTTTGCCATAAAATTTATTTATAGGCATTTTATCATTTACTACTTATGTATTTATTATTTATTACCATAAGATGGTATTTTTATTTCCATTTCTCAATGGCAATTGTTAGTAGAGATAAAAAGCTATACTGACTTCTGTGTATTAACTTAAACAATCAACAAATTTTCTTATTGATATACTCACAGTTTCTTTAGTTTTCTAGGTATACACTCATGTTATCTAGATCTAAGAGTAAGTTTCTCTCTCTTTTGCATATACAACTTGTTTTATTTTGTATTGTCTTGTCACATTACCTAGAAAAATAATGTCCAACAGAACTTTCTGCAGTAATGTAAATATTTTAAACCTTCACTGCCAATAGGTAGCTACTAGGCACACGTGGCTAATGCAACTGTGGAACTGGCTTTTAAATTTCATTTAGCTTAATTAATTTAAATTTAAATTGTCACATATGAACAGCACCTACTGTACTGGACAGTGTGTATCGAGAATACAAAAATAATTCTGAAAAATATCATGATAATGAACATCCCTGTCTTCTTATTTTTAATTATCTCAGTATTTTACTATTTTATATGTTATTTGCTGGTTTATCTGTGAGTGTGGGTGAATATTCTTCATTGTTTTTAAGGAGTCTTCTTCCATTCCTATTTCTTTAATAAAGTTTAGAAATTTAATTCAGATTGGAAACAATTTTAACAAATACTTTTTGGCATACGGTTTCTCTTTTTTAATGTGTATATGTAATTACTTAAGATTGATGCCCTAATTTTGAACAAAACTTATATTTTTGTCTAAATCCTTTCTGTTTCTGTTGTTATTCTTTTCACATTATGGGAATTTAATTTTCTGAACAAAGTATTTAGAAAGTTAATAGTGCTAAGTGAATTGTTCTAGAGTTTCTTAACATGTTATAATATTAAGATTATGATAAATGCATAAAATGACACAAGAAAAATTCCATTTTTCTATGATCTAGAATACTTCATATTACATAGAGCTTTAATGTTTAGATAGAGCTCAATTATAAAACAATAAGGGTCTTATGGCTCTCAATGGGAGATTTACAAATATCTTTCCAATTGCTTTCTGTAATTATTGATTATTATTTGGTGATTGCTTTCTATGTTTTTGAAGTCATTCTTGATAGTTTATATTATATTTTTATAGGAAATCATCTATTTCTTCTAGGTTTTCTAAGTTATTGCCATAGTATTGCTCATAATATTTTATAATTCCTTTGTTCTTTTATCCTCTTCTTTTTCTAAAGTTATATCTATTTTATCAATCTAAATATTGCATAATTTTGCTATCTCTTATAGTTCTTTTGTTCAATTTGTTAAAAGTTTATCTAACTAACATTTTTAAAGAAGCTTTTGTCCAGTTGGTTTAGACTACTTTGTACTGTTTTCTATTTAATTATTTCAACATTCATTGATCTACATTCTCTGTTTCTTTTCTTTGGCTTCACTTTCTTTCTTTTTTTTTTCTTAATGTTTTAATTTGGACACTTCATCAGTCTTTCTTATTTTTCTTCAGTCTGCATTGGCTATATTATGTCAGTCTTATAATAAATGTTTCTTATTAAAAAAAATTTAGTTAAAGTCCCATTTATGGTTTTTCTCTTTGATCCCAACACTTTTATTTTATTTTATTTATTTTTTGAAAGGAAAAAAAGTCTTTATTTCACGGGAAGAAAAAATACCAAGTATGACACAAGGCTGATACCCACCCAATGGCCAGATATGTTTTCCTGAGGGATTTCGTTGTGTTTATTCCTCTAGCATTTTTCCATTTCTGACTTTTAGGGTGGCCCTTCTGTGAAGTTTCCTCACCCCAGCTGTTATGATATTTAATACAGAGTTGCCAACGTCTGATCTGGCGGTTCTAAGACACAGGGTAAGGAAAATAAAGCTTTCCAGTATTTCTGAATCCTATCCTCCACCCTAATTGGAATTAGTGCTTTCATCTCTGGTCAATCCTGAATTGTTTCTAACCCTGGCTTCATCCTTCCTCTCCCCAAGAATAGCAGAACACTTACTAATGGTAAAGATCCATGTCCATGTCCAGAATTCAAATTACTTATGCCCCACACAAATCTCAATTTACTCTTTTTTCCTTTTCTATCCCTCTCCTCCCCTCTACCCAAGTAAATTATGGTGGTTTTCTTTGGGGGGAATATTTACATTAAAGAGCTTCTATTTTTTCTAAGATAAAAATTAGATTTTTATTTTTAAACTAACTAGGAAAAACAGAATAATCTTTAAAAAGGGTAATCATCTGGGGATCCTAATGTTACTCCATGGGATGGCTTAACACTTCCAGTAAGGGAAGTCATGGCATTTCATTCTAGAAATACACAAGAATGGCTACTTCCTGCTCCCTCCTGCCCTCAGCCTGAATTGTTTAATGTTAATGTGAAGTGGTCCTGACTGGTCCTGTGTTTTATGCGTGGCCTGCTGCAGAACAAGGCAGATAAGGAATTAGAGGTAAGCAGAATTAATACTTGAAGGCCTCAGAGTCAGTGGTGAAAAAACTGGTATGATATCTAATATGCTAAAATTCAAGGACAGGGCATTGTTGTAACCCAGAAATTACATATCTAAATAGGGTTATAGTAGCAAATTTATAATAATTGTACAGGCAATGGTTTGAAATCCAGTCTGTATCCGCTGTCTCAAACTTGAAAGGATCCAGCCATCAAAATATGTCAGTCATCCTGGGGACCAGACTGGGAATATGCTCAAAGATTTGGGTAATATTGTGAAGTATTTTAACATCTTGGGTCATCTGGTGTAAGTTGGTTTGAATCTGACCTGAGTTGGTAGATTGTTCCATATCTCATCAAATCAGTTTCTTAGTTCTGAGAATGGTCAGTTTAATTAAAGGGTTGTGGCTCATTTCAGGAGGTGGTATTGCAGGTGGGCTCCCAAAGTTAGGTATATATGGTGCTTATTTGCATCAGGTTACTTAATAAAAGGCATTTCTATAGAAACAAAAGAGAAAAATGGTTAATGGTTGGAGCAGACTATAAACCCAGTCTGAGTCCCAAGGGTGACCAATCAAGATTTCTAGATGTTGAGTTTAAAACATCTTCAGATGGAATGAGGGAAGGCAGTGGAAATCTAATGGAGGTTCTTGGTTAGCAGTTTGAATGTCTCTGGTAATCCTTCTGAGCGGCCACATAGCAACAGACACAAAGATTGTCCATACACGAGCTATTGTGGTGATTTCTCTGAAGTTTATATTAAGTTGTCCTACTTTAGCTTGCATAGTTTGGAGGAACGGACAGTTTTAGTTTGAGAATTTCAGAATTCTGGAGGGATCAAGTAAGGAGAAAAAGTAATTGTTTCACTTTTGTTCACAAAGGTATACTTTAACAAATTGCTGTAAGTCATAGCTTAAGAGAAAAAGTTTTCTTAAATCTGGAAAACAAAAGATGAAAGAGCCAGCAATGTTCAAACAAAAAGTCATTAAAAAATTATCATCACGTTCATCAGTTCATTCAGTCCTATGTAATTAATTTTTGATCTTGATCTTTTGTTAGCTATTTTATGAATCCAGTTTTTCTTAGAGTTCTGTAAATTCTTACCTAGTTCAGTGGTATGATCTGACAGCAGAAACCTGTATTTGTCAGTCCCTTCCATAAATCTCCTTGAAGATGAAGCACTGTTGCAAAAGCATCAGAGTAAAACAAAAGCTATCTGTAAATGATGAAAGACTTAAAAATGCCCATGGTTAAAGATCTGATAAGTGTTCATTATAATGCAATTGATAAGGAAATTTGGTTCTTTCTCTAACACAGGACATTTCAAGATGATAACTAGAATTATGACTGATAATATTACATATCAGATTTTCAGTTTCATATAATTTCTGAAACACATATTCATAACATATATCCATAAAGAAGGTTTAGCATTATTTCTTATTTGACAATGCTTCCCATATAACTTAACATGTCAAATAAGCTTAATTGTTTAATGTTTCTCTTTTATGAGGAGAGGCCCTCTGGAAATCCCAAAGTTACTTCCAGGTCAAAAGACTTCATTTAGAATTTGATTTTGGGAAGTCTGTCAAAAATATCAAAAGGTTTTGGACATTGGACTAAATAGGATCACCAATTATTATGAAACAGTACTTAATTATCTACTTAACCATAGTGACAAAAGATTTTAAAGGCAAATACAGGAGGTTACATAGTTGTAAGCAAAACAGCTCTTTTAATGTTGAGGAAACTCAGTTTTCTTAAGTAATCAAAGACCTGATTAAGACAACATGAAGCACAAAATTATTCTGATAAAACTCATAATCTTTGCTTTGTAGCCAGATCACTTAAAAGGTAAAGAAACACCTTTCACAATCTCTTATGAGGAGAAGACCAATATTCCAAAAAAACTTTGTCCTTTTGGCAGATGAAAGAAAATTGCATAAGTGTACTTTGATACTAAATGTTATTTAAAAAAACTCTTATAATAACAATTCAATTTTAGCCAACCTGACTACACAAGGTAAAATTCTCTTTTTCTCTCTCTTCTCAACTTTCTATACCATTTTGTCCTTTATTCACCTCTTTCTCATTCTGAAATAACCAGCTTTACTTTAGGCCAAAGACAAAAAAAAACCCCCAAATCATTACTTACATTTCCCTTAAAAATGCATCTCCATACATCATAGCTTTCTTACCCAAAACACATCTTACTTTCCTTGCATATTGAGATTTTTTCCTTATTATTTCTAGGAGTTTTAATTACATATATTAACTAGGGTCCTTAACCCTTAAAAACCTTAATTTCTAGTGAAAACTAAGAAGTAAGCAATTGTGAACTGTCTCCTACACCAGCATTCTTTAAGATTGGCAAATCTCTGAATATATTTTATAATTTGTAGAAACATACATTTCCTCATAGAATAATTTTTCAATGTCGCAAAAATCATGTTTACTAACAGACTCAAATATCTTTAGTTCCTCTATAATAAGAGGTCAAAAGTCGGTAAACTTAGACTTGTTTGGTAATTAATGTTTTACTAGTTTATCTTATTTGGAAATGATCTAGATAGTCAATGAATTCCCATCATTTATTTTAACATAGCAAAAGTCTAAGCCTGGAAGTTACCAAAGATTGGGGAAACTATTTTTAAATAGACATACTATAACACGTAATTCTTGCTGAAAAGTTCACCTAAAAACTCTTTTCCTACTTACATCTATTTAAATCATTTGCTCCCAACAATTATGTTTAGATTACCTGTGAAAACTTCATTAGGCAGTAGAAAAAGTCAGCCATCATCCCAAGCTATTTTTCTTGCTGACAGATTTTATAATAGAGATAACATGAATTTATTTGACTAGAAAACTCAGGTAGAATATAAGTAGTTTATCTGCACTATATTTAATGCTGATAACTCTGAAGACATACTTATTTTAATTAAACCAAATATAACTAGCTTTTACTTACCAAAAATTATCCTAGATCATGTAAACTTGAAAAACTTTTGGGTTCGTTTTTATATTTCTGAGTTTAAGTAATAGTTAATTCATAAGAGTTTATTTTTAAGACAATTAAATAGAGTTCTTTTATGAATTAATTTTGGCAATACCATCCGGAGGTAGAGAAGAAAAAATAATCACATATACCTAACATACATACATAGACTTTTGTAAACATGCAGACAGACACAAACAGAGACCCTATAGCTTCTGTTCCAAAATTTTAGCCATGAATCAGGTACAGCAATATAAAACTCACTAGTTTACAAATAACAGCTGAATCCAAATTGACAGAACAAGTAGAAGTTACCTGCTTCAATGGCTGAAACTTTATACTAACATTTGTGGAGAAGACTTTTCAAGATTTGTGTTTGTCCTTGACAAGTAATCTTAAGGAGGCTGTGGACTAGATTTGGGGCAAAAGAGCTTTTACAGCAGTTTGTATTTTAAAAGGCCCCTTCCCCCCGCTATTTAAACCCTTCAGTCTCAAGTGATTGTGGGCAGTGTTTTAGTTGCCACCTGGGGTGTTTACATTTCCAACACTTGGTAAGATTTACGTCTTCAAGGGATAGAGAAAGAATGTAAATTTTCTCCTAGGAGTTTTAGTGCCTTTTGGATGGTTTCAGTAATCCCAATAAAATGTAGTAGCACAGCCCTATAATTAGGGGAAGCACCTTGTAAAGATAATTTCTCTGGACTCAGGGTCAAATGGGACATGTTCAGGGTTGGACATGAAGAGGGGAGTCATTTTGGTCACTATGGTCATGGAAATGATAAGCCCATTGGACCACGCCAACTTTTCATGGCAGGACACAAGCCTCATCTAAAGTTTTCCATTCACTGTGAGCCTTAGCAGTGATCACCGTGATGGAAGAATGAGCAGGGTACCAGGCAATAAATATCCAGATGAGGAGAGGGAGGGCCCTGGTATGAATATCGATGGCTCTAGGGGCCTTTGCCTTCCAGTTTCCCTCTTCCTCCTCTCTAGAGGCCTCAAGAACCCTGTCAGCCTTTCCCTTGGCAGTAGGGATACCTCTTGAGGAATGTTTCTTAATTCTGACACATTCAGGGGAAGGCCAACGGGGCTCAAGATCTGTGGTATCTCAGAGGAAGCAAGCATATATCCTTTATGGATCTTTAAGAAAGTTATACATTTTAAGGTCATTAGAGATACTGACCAGTTGAGGCATTTGGGGAGCCATGAGTAATAATTCAGAGCCCCTTCCAAGCAAACACCCGACAATGGCTGATTAGCTCCCCTCTTTCCTACTTGCTACATAAAATCTTTAAGACAGGTTTGAATTTCAGTTAAGGTAATATTTTTTGTTGTCAGTTTTACTTATTGATTTTCTTCCGTTACCTTAATCTTATGTGCTGTTACTGCAAAGGTTTGGATGATGCCACTGTGACCCCTCTTTGTGGGTGGTCACCTTCCTTTCCAGAATTGTCCCAGTTGATCTCTCTGGGATTGGAATCTGCCTCCACTTGTACGATACACACATGGTCTCTGGGGGAAGCCCCTAGGTTTCTGGAGTGTAATTCCAGCGTCTTGGCATGCTGGTATGCATGCCACTGAACAACACCTAGGAAGCTTCCATGGGGTTTTGCATTTATCAAGAAACTGCTGTACCTCTTCAGGGTTCTTCAGAGGTGCTGGAACCAGATATTCAAGACATTTATATTTGTCCATTATTATTTCTCTTTTTTTAGCAATATCATACCAGTGATTGGACCCACAATATCCCACTGGGTCAGGGAACGAAGAGCGACAGTAGTGAGTGAAGTGACCATAGGCCTCTTTGTATTTTTTCTCTGATGATGCCACTGGTCTTCTTGCAAGGCTCTTTCATTCTTCTGAGTTAGGACATGTAGTCCACCCATGACCCACCAACTCAGGGTTCACAGATGGACGTCTCCCATCCTCCTCACCTATGAGAATCCTTTCCCTGTGCCTTTAGCTCAGAACCTCTCCTTGGTCAGTGACAAAAGCTTTTCGATTCAATCCACCCTCCTTAGCTTCTTGGTCTTGAGGCGAGGAAGACCCTCATGCACATTAGTAGTTAATTAAAGTCTATATAAATAGTGGTCTGATCACCTCATTAGACCATATGGCCTTGATCACACTGCTCTGGGAAGATCATTGGATTATTATGGCAGCCCTGACATTTTGGGTTGAATACCACAGGTAACACATGACAGAGTCAATACCCAAAAGCACATAGCAGTGGGACAGAACCTCAGCAAGCAGTTTCCCTTCCCCAGATGGTGTTACCCACCTGAATTAGGTGGTTAGTAAGCAAGTTTCGGGTAAAAGGCATTCCCCTTGGTTAATTGCAAAGGCAATCTTGGAGTCCTGCTCACTATGCCAGTTGTTTTGTGCTGGTCTCAGCCTACCCAAAACCAATGTTATGGCTGGATAGGCCCTTATGGTCCTTATTATGACTGCAAGATGCCCTGTAGCAATAACTATCAGGAAACTTTGAAAAAAAAGAAAGGTTTGTTACTTACAAGACCTGGATATTACGTGGCACACCTGGGGCTACACAGCAAGGTCTCAGACAGAGAGGTTGAGAACTGTCCTGGGGTTCTGCTTTTACCGAGGTTGAGGGTGGGAGCCTAGGGTTTCATGGGCTCACTCTTTATTAGTGAATTTAAAATATGAGAGTGGGGCTTCCTTGGTGGCCCAGTGGTTGAGAGTCCACCTGCCGATTCAGGGGATGCGGGTTCGTGCCCCGGTCCGGGAGGATCCCACATGCCGCGGAGCAGCTGGGCCGGTGAGCCATGGCCGCTGAGCCTGTGCGTCCAGAGCCTGTGCTCCGCAACGGGAGAGGCCACAACAGTGAGAAGACCGCATACCGCAAAAAATAATAATAATAAATAAATAAAATAAAAGGCAATAAGTCAGTTCTTTTTTTTTTTTTCCCAAGAACTGCAAGATTCTCAGTATATCTAGAATATAAGGCTCAACTGGGGACTCTGAGATAACAGCTCTAAAGGAAAGGCAATTCTTAGTTTATGAAGCACTTTTTAAAGCAATATTGGGAATTCGTATTTTATTCAGAAGGATTTCGGTGATATCTTAGCAAGTTCAGAACAGTGCAAAGGAACTGCATGAGTATAGGCAGTAATTGAGTGTATTTTCTCTAGAAAACCTAAAAACAATAATAAAATCAACTTATTTAGTCTTTTTTTTTTAATGCACCAGCAATTCTAAACAGTCAGTGATAAAATACTCCTCCCAGAAAAATATTTTATTGGTCTAATTCTAAACAATTTCTTCTGCAGTTATTGCTGAATTTTAATACTATATATGATATATGCCAATGTGGCAGCTGCAATGGTATTTCCAGTACCATATGCTCTTCCAAAATTTTGTCACTCTCCCATCAAGAGGTGGAAAGTTTCTCCCCTCTGTTTGCCTTTGTGTGGACTTTTGTAACTGCTTTGTTGAGTAGAATGTAGCAGAATTGTGGATAGGTCTTAAGTGTCTCTTTCTTGTAATGTTTGCTTTTGGAACCCAGTCACCCTTACTATGAGGAAGCCAAGGAGTAACTTGCAGAGGTTACATGGAGATGTTCCTGATGACATTTGACCAAGATGGCCTTAACGTCCCCTCAGCTGATTAAACTGTACACAGGTTTCTTCCTGTCTTTCTGACATTCCTCTTTTTAGAGCACTAACTTTAGAAGATTTGCACCCGTTGCGGAGCACAGGCTCCGGACGCGCAGGCCCAGCGGCCACGGCTCACGGGCCCAGCCGCTCCGCGGCACGTGGGATCCTCCCAGACCGGGGCGCGAACCCGGCTCCCCTGCATCGGCAGGCAGACGCACAACCACTGCGCCACCAGGGAAGCCCCCCTCTCTGCCTTTTTGAAATGTAAATCTCTCAGCCTCCTGCCAGTTTTACAACCTAGGAAAGTCTTTCTTGAGGACCTGGGAGCCATTCCTTTAACATGCAATTATTCAGAAAGATATCACCCTTATTTCCCAGTGTCTGAGAGAGGGTAGGAGCCTAACTTTGATAAATTAGCCAACACAAATGACCTAATTCCATTGACCAAATTCTCCCCTAATGTCCTCTAGTACTTTTCTACTGACTCACCGCAGCACTTAAAAACTCTTCAATCTCTCTCCCTATTGCAGTAGTCTTTAACTCTACTGCAATATACTTGAATAGTCTTCCTCTCTGTTTAACTCAATCCAATGCATTTTTTTCTTTGATTCACTCTCTGGTGAGGCCCCAGTTGACAGCATCAACTGTTCAACATTTGAGTAAGTGAATATTAAGTTTCCAGCACCCAACAGTCCTCCTAGCTACCCCAGATGGTGCCAGTTGGAAAAGATACAAACTGTCTTCACTGAGCCTACCCATATTTACAGCTGTGCAAACTAAATAAATGATCATCATTGTTTTAAGCCACTAAGATTTAGGATGGTTTGTTGTTCGTCAATAGATAACTGGAATAGTAAGCTTCAAATTAGCACAGTTTTGCTAATAACCCTCTTATAAACATTGTTTTTTATGTGGATGTTAATTCTGTTAACTCCAATAGTACATAACACTCAATTCACAACTGTGCAGAATCATTCCAACTCACTTTAAAAAAATTTTTCTTAATTCTTTTGGATTTATGTGACAGTTTTATTGGAAAAATCATACTCAAGGCAGAAATAGAGACACAGACATAGAGAACAAACGTAAGGTCACCAAGGGGGGAAAACAGGGGTGGGATGAATTGGGAGATTAGGATTGACATATACACACTAACTAATATATATAAGATAGATAACTAATGAGAACCTGCTGTATAGCACAGGGAACTCTACGTCTCTTTGCTGTACAGTAGAAACTAACTGTACCCCAATTAAAAAAGAAAAAAAAAAGAGAGGGGGCAGGGGCAGAGATATTCAGAGTGAGACTCTCCAAGTGTTGGAGCCACAGGTTAAGACTGTGTTGGGGGAGGGTGGGAGGGAGGGAGACGCAAGAGGGAAGAGATATGGGAACATACGTATATGTATAACTGATTCACTTTGTTGTAAAGGAGAAACCAACACACTATTGTAAAACAGTTATACTCCAATAAAGATGTTAAAAAAAAAAAAAAGACTGTGTTGGGGGAAGAAGAGTACTGAATCAGGCTTGACTTGGGAGTTTTAAGATGAATAGGGCTGAGTTTCAAAGACTATAAAACTGTTCTAATTACCAGCTCACTTCTTGTGCCATTTGATTCTCCGATCCTGGGGAACCACATATTCCTGCATTTAACGAACGGATTCAAAATAAACTATATTAACACAATGATTATAAAAAAGGAGAAACAAAACTTATGTTATTTCAATTCTGTCATTTTATGTAACCAGCTGGGTTTTGTGCATGTGTGTTTAAAATTTAAAACATTGAAATAGAGTATGAACTGGAAGGAATAATAATTTTTGGCAAGTGCAAATTTTTATCCCACACATGAAAATTTTTGCTAAATTTAAATAACATTTTTAAAACTAAAATTCACTCCTCTTTTTTTTACTGTTAATTCGTTACTGGGAAACTAAAGAACAAATCAAGAAAATAAAATATTACATCAGAGTTACGAGGTAGTAGGACTTAAATTGTTTTGCAGATGTTCCAATTGTATTAAAATTCACTTACTAATTATTGGACACTTATTTACATAAAAACTTACTTTATAAGACTGTACCAAAGGATGATAGACACAATTGTTAAGTAGATATAAAAACTACTGTATAAATATTGTAGTTTTTTCTCCTATAAAAACATGGAGGAACTTGTAATCATTTGCAATATTTTTGTATAACCAGCAACTGGTTCATAATTATTGTAAATTTCAGAAAGAAAATTGAATACACCAACATGAAACAATTAAAATGAGTTTTCACTTGAAATGTTACACTGCTAACCACTATGTCATAACAGATATAAGTGGAAAACCCTTTCAGCAGCCAAAATAAACATTAGAGAGTCAGTGAGTTGAAAGTTCCTTTCTTTATTCTCCATAGATTAAGTCTTTAGTGACTAACTCCTTTTTCAGTCCTCTCATCCATGTGGGAAGGTGTGAAGCCAGTTCAGCGTCTCCTTTTTCAACACTTTGCTATTTTCCTCACAGTTAATACTATCACTCCCCAACAAACTCCTCTCCTCCTGTCAATCCAATGGAACTCAACAAGGAAAAAACAACAAAGCAAAAACAAACAAACAGCAACAACAAAAATATACTAGGAAGCAATTGCAGCAATGTCTGCATCTATTTTGGAATATCCAATGTCTCCAATGTTATGTATAAATTACATAACACTGTTATGTATAAATTAACTTCATGGTCATTAAAAAAATAATTTTGTCATATAAGAGAGGGGTAGATGTTAAAAAAATAATTCAGTCTCGTGTCATAAGATAGGTATACCACTGCAATTATTATTTTATATTATATATTCTGAGACTACTGAAACTATGCCTATTTTGTATTATACTTAAAACGTAGTATTTAATAGGTATTTGTAAAGTTGATGCATCAAATATTTACATAGGGAGTGACATAATCAGTGTTTTATTTGTAAAGGATCACACCGATATCAATTTGGACACTAAATTAGAGGAGGCTAAGACTGCAGACAGGAAGACCAATATGGCAATTATTGAATAAGAAATGAAGAACCAAGGTGGTAGCTGTGGGTTTGGAGGAGATGGAAAAGGTAAAAATACTATTTATGAGTTATAATCCACAGGACATAAGGGAGAAGGAGGAGTTAAGAGAATCTTCTAGGGTATCAAGAAAGGTGGATTTAGGAAATCAATGATATAGTTCAGCTTTATACATGATGTTCTGGAGATGTCTCTTGACTATCCAAGAGGATATATACAGTAGGTAATTTAAAATATAACATTTGTGTTTAGAAGAGAAGTATTAGAGAAAAATATTGGAGATTCGATACATACATGGTATACTTGATACCAAGGATATGAGGGTGATAACTGAGGTTCAGCCTTTAGGTTAGAAGAAAGAAATGTATAAAATTTGGGAAAATATCAGCAATTAGTGGATGAGCAGAGAAAGAGGATCTATAGAATAAAACTGTGAAAAAGACTTAGAAAATCATTTGGAAATTTCTAAAAAGAAACAGTGACCCCTGTCAAGGTGTGTAGAGAGGTCAAGATAGTCATTGAAAAGTGTCCATTTGACTTAGCATATAGGGAGTCATTGCAATCATTAGAAAGAAGGGCTTCACTGGAACAGTGTTGGGAAAAAGACTTTTGCTATGACTGAAGTAGAGACTGGGAGATGCAGAAGTGCAGATAACAAGTACTGACTATTTCAAGAGTCTTTATTCTAAAAGCCAAAAGAGGCTGTAAAATACTAAACAAAAAGCAAGTTTAAGGAAGAGGTTGCTTTCCTTTTTAAGAGGGATGAATCTTGATTATATTACTGATGTACAGAGACAGCTAATATGGAAAGAAAGTGATAGGAGTAATTAATGGAGATACTTGAGGATGGGAAATGAAATAAACTCCAAATGAAATCTTCTGGGGAAGATATTGAAGATTTACTCATTCAATATTTATTCCAGATTCCTTTTAGTATTTCCTTCTATACTGCAGAGACAGGAAAGCTTAAGACAAATCCCAGATTATCTCATAGCTAGAATTCCAAATGTGTTTTAGACTCCATAATCAAATGTACTTACATGATACTTGAATCAAAACTGAGGTTATTGAGATGGGTAACTAACACATGAAAAGACGCCCGACATCACTAATTATTAGAGAAATGCAAATCAAAACTACGATGAGGTATCAGCTCACACTGGTCAAAATGGCCAAATTTACAAACAATAAATGCTGGAGAGGGTGTGGAGAAAAGGGAACCCTTTTACACTCTTGGTGGGAATGTAAATTGATACAGCCACTACGGAGAACAGGATGGAGGTTCCATAAAAAAACTAAAAATAGAATTACCATATGACCCAGCAATCCCACTCCTGGGTATATACCCGGAGAAAACCATAATTGAAAAAAATACATGCACCCCAGTGTTCATTACAGCACTATTTACAATAGCCAGCACATGGAAGCAACCTAAATGTCCATCAACAGAGGAATGGATAAAGAAGATGTGGTATATATATATATATATATATATACATACATACACACACACACACACACACATGCACACACACACACACAGTGGAATATTACTCGGCCATAAAAAGGAACGAAATCGTGCCATTTGCAGAGACATGGATGGACCTAGAGACTGTCATACAGAGTGAAGTAAGTCAGAAAGAGAAAAACAAATATCGTATAATATCGCTTATATGTGGAATCTAGAAGAATGATACAGATGAACTTATTTGCAAAGCAGAAATAGAGACACAGATGTAGAGAACAAACGTATGGATACCAAGTGGGGAAGAGGAGAATGGGATGAATTGGGAGATTGGGATTAACATACATATATATACTACTATGTATAAAATAGATAACTAATGAGAACCTACTGTATAGTACAGGGAACTCTACTCAATGCACTGTAGTGACCTAAATGGGAAGGAAATCCAAAAAAGAGGGGATATATGTATACGTATAGCTGATTCACTTTGCTATACAGCAAAAATTAACACAACATTGTAAAGCAACAATACTCCAATAAAAATTAATAATAAAAAAAGAACTGAGGTTATTGATGAGGGAAGCAGAGTACGTGGTTCTTTAATTATTTGCACATATTGTGGAAGAGGCAGCATGGTTCTGAAGTGAGCAGTTGTAATGGCACCATGTCTGTATGTGTGTGTGTGCTTTGTGCATGCACACATGTGCTCATGTGTATCTGTTGGCATTTGTCTGGAAACAGCAACTATAGAAACAACTTACCAATGCAATAGACAAGTTCTCATTATGGAAGGAGCTGCTGGTGCTTTGGCAACAGTTCTACTATTGATAATTTACATTAGAGTCTCTTGACAGCTCTCTCAATGATTTATAACTCATTTAGAACACTGTAAAAATATACTTATTCTTTTTAAACCACTTTATTGTGACGTGATTGACACACAAAAAGCTGTGTATATTTAATTTCACATCTGAAACAATCACTACAATCTATGCCACAAACATATCCATCACTTCCAAAAGTTTGTTACCCTCCTTATTATTATTATTATTATATTATTTCTTTTTGTGATAAGAACACTTAACATAAGATCTATCCTCAACAAAATTTTAAGTATACTATACAGTATTGTTAACTATAGACACTATGCTGTACAATAGATCGTAGGTTCTGTTTGCTTTAACTCAACCATGATCCATACAAC
The DNA here is from genome assembly GCF_002837175.3 of Physeter macrocephalus. NCBI lineage: Eukaryota > Metazoa > Chordata > Mammalia > Artiodactyla > Physeteridae > Physeter > Physeter macrocephalus. The sequence goes on along the minus strand of NC_041215.1, from coordinate 92,349,765 downwards.
TTAGAAAAAAGTATAATATGAATAAAGAAAAGATTGCTAGTGGAGAACAGGAAATTTGATGACATGCTATCTGGCAGTCTCCTTTTTCTCTCCAAACAAAATAAAATTTTCTACTGAGAGTAAAGTGTTGGAGTAGGGACTTGCGGAATATAAATATTTCATTTTGCATTGGTGTTCAAAAACTTGCCTTTGTCTTTGTAGTTGTCCTTATAGTTGTCCTGTTGTTTTGAAGGGAAAATGTAAATTCCTGAACTAGTGGAATTCAATTAAAATATTCTGATTGAGGCAATGCATAGAATAACAAAAAATTTTGGCTAGAAATTTCTCGAGTGCTGAATAAAAATATAACTTTTCTGATACAATATATTGCTGTGTTTACATGATAGAATGAGAATACCCCAGGGCTGGTGGGGAAAAAGCAAGAAGGGAAATGGAGATAGTAGGCTGATCTTGTGGCTTTGGCTGGGCACTGAGTTTAGTTTTACATACCCATGGCGACAAGAAATAAGTTTTGAATCTATATGAACAGGAAGTTAGAACTGAGGCACCTACAAATAATTGACATATGCAAAGAGTTACACAATTAACTGAAAAGGAAGACTATGGCAATATCTATCCACCTGCACAAGTAGATCATAGGAATATTTTGCTGGGATTAAAGCAGGAAAACAAGTTTCCCTCAATTACTTAAATCAATGAGCATGCTCCTTAAGTGAGTTTGAGATCAAATTTGCACAACTCTAATGGTTTTAAAATGCCTGTAGGAGTGAAAAAAAGAAGCTTAAAAATAGGTGAAACCAGCACCTTCATGGATTTTTTGGCAGGTTTTGCACTACACAATGGGGCCGCTTTCAAGGAGAGTGAGTCATATCCTTGACATCATAAATTGTACTTTTCTATAACAATTTTCCAGTAATGACAGTAAGTTGTATTGTTCTAATAAACTTAATGCATTATGACAATTTTATGGAATAAAATGCAACAAGAAAAGTTGACAAAAAGTTTCCAGGTGGGATAATAGCAGTCATTTGGGATATCTGGCATATGCACATGCACAATTGCTCTGAAAAGATACACAATCCAAGACAAGATTCTCACAAACAACCTCACTGTGAAGGTGAAGACATTTCCAAAATTATTAGCATCAAAAATGAACACTAGCAGCCATAGCCACCAGGATGATTAAAGACCTAAAAACTTCAAAAAACTTCAAAAAAAAAAAAAGAAAAAAATACAAAAGAAAAATAAGACCAGAAAATAAGTATGTATAAAGTTATTAAAGACAAACAAGAAACTAAAGGCATAAATCAAAAAAACACCAAATTATGAAATAAGGCAGAACTGAAAGAAAATCAGGTAGAACTTATAAAATTAAAGTACAGTCACTGCAATTAAAAATTAACTGAATCATAGATAACTAATAAGAACGTGCTGTATAAAAATAAATAAATAAAATTCAAAAATATGTATAAATAAAATAAATTAATTGAATCAACTGAAAGCAGATTAGGCACAGAGAGTTTTGGTGAATTGAATATGAGACCTTGAGATATAACCCAGAATGCAGCACAGGGAGATAAAATGACCTTTACTTCCTATTCCATGAGAAAATTAAAGCTTCTTCCATATACACCCACCACCCTATCTTTGCAACCCATGCTTTGCAACTGAACCCATATCCTCTCCAGGACCAGCTACATTTTTGGGGGACACAGTATAAAATTTATCAATCTCAAGGTGATGACAGCAGGGTATCAAACCAAGCACAGGACCCTTCTCAGTGCAATGCCCTGTGTGATCACAGCAGTAGCACATCCATGAAGCCAGCCTCTATTTCTGTGGATGAGCTGCCTGTCTCCTAGATAAGGTCAGTACATCCACCAGATCACTAAAGTCCAGCTCCCTTAACTGTTCAAGCTTAATCTTTCCAAATTAATTTATTAATTTAGTGCAATACCAGTTAATATTAATTTTTTCAAAGAAATGGGCACACCAGATATTAAACTTGATATGGAAGATATAAAGGGAAAAATAGCTGAAGAACTTTGAAATGTTTGAAACAGAAGACAAAAATGACGATTTCAAAGATAAAGATTTAAAAGTAAAAATTTAGAGAAAACCTAGAATAATATATTCATCATATTATGGTAGTAGAATTTTTTAAATAAAAATTTAAAAGCATAAGCCATGAAGGAAAAGATTGATATATTTACCTACTTCAATATTAATTCTTATATGACAAAAAATCTTCTAAACAAACTAAAAAGACAAGACACATATTTGGAGAAGGAATCTCCATTCCATATAACCAAGAGGATTGTTTTTCAGAATCTATAAGAAACAGCTCTTATTTAAACATGAAGAAGGCAGAACAGAAAATCAAATATTTTAAATGGTCAAAGGATATGATCAGGCATTTCTCAGAGGAGTAAACCAATAAACATGAACACTTTCTCACAAAAAAATCTAAGAAATAAAATCAAATCTACAATAAGACATCTTTTCTGACATATCAGTTAGGCAAAATTTAAAATTCTGACAACACTTTTGGCAAGCATTTGGAGAAATAAGTACTCTTATATAGTGCTCTGGTGAGACTACTTTGTAGAGCAGTTTAACAATACCTTGTGTAATTAAAAAACTGCTTATTCTACAAGCCAGCAATTCCAGTCTTCCATATCTATCCTGAAGATATGCTTACATTTATACAAGGTATCATGTTTAAGAATGTTCACTGAAGCAAAAACATGTGCAAGCAAGCTAATCAATCTACTACCCCTCAGCAGAGGAATGGAAAAAATTAATTGTATGTTTTAATAAATGGAATACTATACCATAGGTAAAGCAAAAGAAGTAGATCCACACATATGACCATATATACATTTCAGAAATGTAATGATGTGTGAAAAAGAGAGGTCCAAAAGAATAAGTTGAGTATAATACTATTTACTCACATTAAAAAGGGAGCAACTGTATAAATTATTTGTGTAAATATCATATATAGCAATGTACAACATCATAAATCGGAAAAATTCACCCAACTTTAGGATATTGACTACTTCCAAAGAGGCAGAGAGGCTGTAAACTGGACTGGAGTTAAGGCTGTTTCAGAGTAAAGTAAGTCTGGGTCCTTACTGATTAGGAGTAGTAAAACTATCCACAAAGCATGAATAGAACAAGTATCAGCAGAAATGTCCCAAGATGAGAAACAGCCCCATAACCCATGTGCTATAAAGGAACGTTAATACTCACCAAAGATTATTTCCACGCTTAGTGACATACAGGTAATTTAGCCTGAACTACCATGCTGAAGTAAATGCATTACTCGGTTGTCATCCATTTTTTGTGGAAGCAAAGGTACACTCCCTGACTTCAAGATAAACATGAAAAATCTAGATCAACCTTGTCATTTATGCGTTTCATCTCTTAAATTTTTGTGAGAGAATGAAAACAACGTATTGTCTTTATGACTTCATTATTTAGTCTGACTTTGCTTATAATAATTGTCACCTGGGTTTTGAATGACTTCCACATCAAAAGAGAGAAAAATTACTGTTGCCAAAAAAGTAGAAATAGATGTTCTTCTCAGTCCAGGTGGGTTTTTGGCAGGCACCCCACTTTCTAAGCCGTCTAATGAATCACTAATATATGGATCTGACACAATCCTAATAGAACTCACAAAAAAATCATGCCTTGAAAATACCTTTTGCTGAATTGATTTTGCTGTTACTGGAACTGAATTTGCAACTACAGTATTTCTAATTAACCTTACTTTTCTGTGTGTGCAAAATGGGCAGCAGCTGTTTATCACTATGTCTCCACAGAGATATAGAGGCTATGGTTTTGTGATTGCTTATTTTACATGTTACAGTACCAATTAATCAAGCTTATTCTGCTTACTTTCTGGAATACCTTTCCAACCTGAGACAAAACTCAGTTTGAATTTATATTTTCTTTCTTTCTTGTTTAAATTCTACTCGTTAAATTTTGAGGATACTGTTGGCTACATTGACATTTTTCTATTATTCTTCTGCTTTCTTTTGCCCCCTAAACATTTTCCCCAAGGCCAGACCTTTCCTCCAAGTCTTTTGATAAATCCTTCTGCAGTTATGACTTTCTCCTACCAAAATCACATGTTAATTCAGCAAAACTTGTCATGCCAAAAAAAACAAAAACAAACAAAAAAAATTTGTCATGCCAATGAGGAAAATTGAGAAAGTTAGTGTGTGCCACTAAGAGGGCAAAAGTAATATCACATGCCTGAATATTTTAATATGTCCCCTGACTCTTTTGATGAAAAATGTACTAAAATGTAAGTTCCAAGAAAACAGGAATGTTTATCTGGCTTGTTTACTGAAATAGTCCCAATAGTGGCATGTAGTAGGTGGTCAATAAATAGTAAATGAATGATTCAGAAAATGCTCTGTTTGCATTATAGTAAAGTGGAAGGCAGCAAGGCATAATGATGAACATGTGTTAAATATTAAAAGTTATTAATCAGGTTAGAAAAGTACTACAAAAAATATTTTCTATCTTACTTAGACAAATATACTTCATAAAGACAAAATTGTAAGATATGTAAGATAGTAAAGGTATAATTTTTATATGGCTGAAAGCTGACAAAATTGTAAGACATCCCAATTGAGTTATTATTGTGCATATTTGGATATTCGGTTAATTGGTGAGTGCTGCTTGGATGAATAATAAACTAAATACATACATAATTTATGAGTATTTGTATATTTATTCCATACCATTGATTATTCTTGCCTTCATTTCAGCACAATTAATAATTATGTGATAATCAAGATTATCACATAATTTTCCTCTACTGCAATTTGAAATAATTTGTCCAAAATGTAAATTAAATTTAAGTATTAAAAAATTTCTTTTATTTTAAAAGTTTTTTCTTCTAAAGCAATCAAAATTATTTATTAAAATACAAATGCAACATGAAAAGTTTTAACTAATATCAAAATTTAAAGTAAAAATTCACATGACTGAAATTTTAATGTAATGTTTGAAAATATGATTGTATTATTACTTTTTTTTTTTTTTTTGCGGTACGCGGGCCTCTCACTGCTGTGGCCTCTCCCGTTGCGGAGCTCAGGCTCCGGACGCGCAGGCTCAGTGGCCATGGCTCACGGGCCCAGCCGCTCCGCGGCATGTGGGATGTTCCCAGATCGGAGCACGAACCCATGTCCCCTGCATCGGCAGGCGGACTCTCAACCACTGCGCCACCAGGGAAGCCCTATTACATGTTTTAAGAAAAAAACTGTCAGCAGTTCTGGTGTTCAGTGTTCATCTAACTGCTAATGAAAAGAATTATTATTTTACTCTACATGTTATGTATACACTTACACATGAAAAAGTTCAGAGTTACATGAATTGTTTAATATGCCAAACCATTCCACATTCCAAGAGCAACTACTACAGATACTTCCCTAATTTGTGTATTCTTCCAGAAAGAGGCATTAAAATTAAACAAGAAGCCAGGAAATGGACACTCAGCACTCTTGGGAAAATAACACTTAGCATCTAAGATCTACTCTTCTCACTACCTGAGAGAAAGGATGTGACAAGGTAATTATTTTGATTTTGTATCTTTGCTGAGCATTTCTGCCACTGAAATCCTATCTGTGCACAGAAGCAGAAAAACTGGGTAGCTTACAATGGAGAAGGCTGCAGACAACACCTTGATGAAGTGATATATATATAAAATTTACAGAATGACAAAGAAACAGTTAATAGTGGCAACCTCTAGGAGTGGAATCTAGATGGAGAGTGAGAGAAAGATGTTTATTTTTCTCTTCTCACTTTTATTTTTTGCATGGTATATTTTTAACCTGAACAAACATCTTATTTCAATTTTTTAAATAAAATAATTTCTTTAATTCCTTTGACTATTGTAAACTTTGTTTTTGACTCAGAAAATGGGAAATATTCTCAGGCAAAAAAATTTACTGTTTTTAACTTAGTCAACACAAGACTGATGGTAGGGGACTTCCCTGGTGGGCCAGTGGTAAAGAATCCGCCTTCTAATGCAGGGGACGTGGGTTCAATCCCTGATCGCGGAAGTAAGATCCCACATGCTGCTGGGCAACTAAGCCCGCGTGCTACAACTACTGAGCTGCGTGCCTCTAGAGAGCCCACGTGCCGCAAAATACAAAGCCCCCGCGCTCTGGAACCCACGCGCCACAACTAGAGAGAAGCCTGCGTGCCACAATGAAGAGCCCACGCACCGCAACGAAAAGGATCCCACATGCCTCAACGAAGATCCCGCATGCCACGACTAAGACCCAAGCAACCAAAAAAAAAAAAGACATGGTAGGTCATGACACCCAGGGTCTCATCTTGCCCTTGTCATTTAAAAGCTATGGCTGTTTGGGCAAGGCACTTCCATTCTCTGGGATTTAATTATTCATCTTGTTGATGAAATTTGTTATAACTAACTTTAAATACTCTTAAAATATAAATTAAGACATATAACATTCTGCCAACAGAGGGCAGTAATTTATCGCAAATAGCTCCGAAGAGTTTTTCTGAGCAAGAAATGAATCATTTTCATACAATTTAAAGGAAAATAGTAACCAGAGTACCACCGTTTTCCTCGCTGTTCCTGAAAATTTGGATCGCATTCCAATTTCTAGAGCCCGTGCTCCACAACAAGAGAAGCCACCGCAATGAGAAGCCCGCGCACCGCAACGAAGAGTAGCCCCCGCTCGCCGCCAACTAGAGAAAGCCCACATGCAGCAACAGACCCAAAGCAGTCAGAAATAAATAAATAAATTAGTTAATTTTTTAAAAAGTGTTGTTGAGGGCGTTGGTATATGGGTACTATCAGACTGTGAAGTTCAAGTGGCTAGAAACTGATATAAAAGTATAATTTTTAACCGTGAAATTTTATTCTAAAAATTTTAAGAAATTAATCAAGATGGTAATAAATAAATGTTTGTCTTTAAATTTCAGATAATAAATAATCGATGAAAACCTCCACAAGATACACTAACACATTTTTTTATAAACTAGAAAGAAGAAATAAACTCTCACATGCAGCTCCTGGAATAACTTCTTTCTAAGCAGCTTTAAAAGGAGATATTTTAAAAGGTGAGACATTCTTTTGTTTGCTGTAATCCTCATTCACTAAGTAAGAATTGTTATCATTAGTAGCATTCAGTTTATGGCACTAAAATTAAAGTTCCAAGAAGACAGAGTTGTATCTGTCATGTTCTTTGCTGTCTCCTTAAATCCTAGAACAGTGTTTGTCATACAGTTGGTGCTTAATAAATATGTCTGTGTGGTATATTTATATGCTATTTTAGTTTATACTTTGAAGTTTTCCCTAAGAAATTTGTAAAGTAAAAATATTTAATAAAAATGTATAAACTTATGAGAAACAAGTTTTAAATTTCTAAAACAAAATTTATCTGTTAACAGTATTTTTATGCTTCTTACCAAAACGCTACTCAACTCTGCCTACCAACCATTCTTGCTTTTGTAGTTGTGTCTTATTATCATTAGACAAAGGGAGACAGATAATCATAAAACCACCATCGTAGTGTGCCTTTTTTCCTTTTTTTTTTCAGAATTCCAAATGACACTGTATAATATTGTTTTTCTGAGTCTTCTTAGAAAAGAATAGTGAAAATACAAATGTATATTTAACAAAGAGATATAAAAATAAAATATTTTGAATGGAGAATTATTATCCAAAACCCAGCTGATATTACAATAAAGGAGAAAATGAGATGGTAGCTGGTGTCCTATACTTTGAAATTCTGGGCAGGATCACATTATCTAATCAGCAAGGATTTCTGAGGGCAGAATCTATCAAGGGATTAACTCCCTAAATCTAAAACAATAGGAATGGGGATATAAGGATAATCCTCTCTGAGGCAAACTTTCATTAGCATTCCTAATCAATAAGAGAGGTGATTTACGGTATAAGTAACTACCCCTCAAACACAGTGAATAAAAAGTAGTAAATTAATATGTGTATGTTGGTAGTAGAGACTGGAATAAAACTTACCTATCTGTACAAGCAATCTTTCTGGGAGGTTCAGAATGAAAGTATGTGCTGTGAGAAGATAGACTTTTCATGAAATTTGCCAGTGTCTGTCCTGGCAGTATAGGTAAGCCAGTGGTTGGAAATAATTTTCTTCTGTGGGCCTATCAAAATTATTCAATGCGGTAATTTTAGAGTCACTGAGTCCTACTTTGGTTAAGGGAGGATAGTCTATCCTAGGGAATTGAGGGCTTGCTTGAAGGAAATAAAGACCCAACTTCCCTGGTTTACACCGTGCTATATTGACACACATGGGCATCATATATAGTACCAATAATAATACTTAAGATAGACACTTCCATAAAAATGAGAATTAAAATAACACTGAAAGTAATAAAACTAGTTAAAATATTATAGATGGGATTAATAGTACTAGTAATATAAATCAGAAGAATGATTAAGAATAACAGTATTACAAAATAATTAAAAGGACTGGAAAACTAAAAACCTAAAACCAGTTTTAAATCTAGAAAATAAATAAGCAAAGCAATTAAAGTCTAGATTAAAGGATAAAACGCAAAGTTGTTGAAAGTATAAACTTCAAGTCTTGACATTCGAATGCAGAAGCAAGCAGGTAGAAACTATAGAAATTAAGATTACTCCCTTCCATTGTTATCTGAGATTGGATTTTCTTTGAAGGGAGTCTCCAAGCAGATTTACTAAAGAAAGTATTTACTGAAACTCAGGTGAGCTCAGCAGTGGTTAATCTCCCTCAGGAACAGGACTGTGAATTTATTCTCAGCATTTTTGCTTCTCCTTTCCATGGCCTCTTCTCTCTTTGTTTGTGTTCACCCAGCCAAGGTTTTATGCATCTGTAATGATCCCATCCATGCTGTAATGAAAAAGGGATCCACCTTGGTCTTAAAAAAATGTAGTGAGACAACAATTATGAATGGCATAATTGTTAAGCTCAAGGCTTCTGGAGTTGGACTTACTATTTGTAAGTTATTTAGACACTCTGTGTACTATCATAGAGTTGTTACAAAAATCAAATGAGTTCATTTAGTTAAAATCTTTAAATAACAAAATAGTTTTGGGTACATAATGACTTTATCATTCTCCTAACAAAACTTGAACTTTAAAAGACTATATGGTGAGCAGACAAATGCATTTTTCATTATTGGGTGCACTTCACACATGGTAGAACCTGGAATAAGACATTGGGAAATGTGAGACTTTTTCTCACTGCTTATCAAATTGCATCTCACCTTTTCTATCTGGACGTTTTTTCTCTCTTAGGAAAGTTTCCAGAAAGGATGAAAAAGCAAGCTGGGCAAGAAGGCCCTGTCCAGGTTTTTACCTTCCACATAGAGTTAGGTAGGGAGAGGAAGAAACAAGAGATATACTTTCCAAGTTCTCACAGAAGGAGTTAAACAAACTAAAAAAGATTAGGGAAAAAAAAAAACACATTAATTAAAGTGAAGTTTAAGTAATATACCAGGCCCCCTAATAGACTATCTAATTCTAGAAAACCATAAGGAAATAGCTAGGAATTCAACTTATTTTATTTTTCCTCTGTTTGAGACATGATGTATTTTTTTTTAAATATCAATAAGTAGCAATAATTTATTGTGAAATGCAATGCCTAAACACAGATGATACAATGATTAGGCTTCCCAACTCTGTTAGTCAATATATTTTGCCTAATGAAGGAAAATCACTTACTTAAGATGTCCCCCTGTTAATAATGCAAATTATCACTGAGATTCCTGTGGAGACGCTCCTGAGAGGGTTGAGTAACCCTCAATCATGACTTCATGGTCTCACATATTACCCTACTTCTCAAAAATCATTCTCATTTTAAACTGGGCAAGGGATATCTTATTAATCAGAAATATGAATTAGATAAAATGAAAATAACATGATGATTCCAGTACTCAATTTGCTTGGGTGTATTTATTTTGAGTTCCATGTAAAGATTTAACCTAATTTGAGAAGTTTTCCTACAGATGGAGTCAGCTTGCTTGTGACTGTAAAAGTTCTGAAAACCCTTTTGTTATTACTATATTACTTAACAAGAATAAACTTTAATCTGAAACATATTTGAAATTGATTGTTGCTTAATTTTGTTTATACTGCTGCTTAGCATCAGTAAATTTCCAGAAAGCATTCCCCCCAAATTACTTCATATCCTGCAGTGAAGTGCATAGGGTGAAAAGGAACACAGGACACCAGGGGGACTGAGGGTATGGGATCCAGGGTTACATGACATAATAATATATATGTGGTCAATATAACACATCTTTAAGGGAAGAAGGTAAGGGGGTAGAGAGTATATTATTTATCTCTTCCTAAGTTATGCTTGATAACAAACTATCCCAAAATCTACAAGGTTTTTAATCAAGAAAGGATTTATTTTCATTCCCCTTTGTGGGTCATCTTTATTGTGATCCAATTTTAAAGAGTAACCTTTATGTGGGACATACACATCATCTGGCAGGAAAATGAAAAATATAGAATCATAAAACTCATGAACTTCTCATAAAGCTCATAAAAATCTGAAATGTTATTTGAATTGTGTGAGAGTTGGAAAGAAAAAATTAACAGAGTATGGTGAGAAATGAAAAGGAGAGTGTTTAGTATTAGGTGGGTACTTGGAACATCCAGAAAATGATTAGATGCAAAGAACTTTAAGATGCGATGGCACATAGTCAAGTTGTCGGTGAGAAAATCTTTTTATCCAAATAATTTAGACTTAGAGTTGTACACAATAGATAGGCAAACTAGTAATAAAACCTCAAAAAGGAGCTCACGCAAGCCTCAGGGAGAGAAAAGCTGAGCCCTTAAGTGACAGCATCAGGTTGTCTTACCCTAACAATAGTTTACGTCAATTTCCCACATTCTCTTCAGCACAAGAATACCCAAGTGTGTGTAAAATACTTGGAAATAAAATGGTAAAAAGTCTTCACTGATGTCAAGTGCAACTTAAATATGAAATCAATGATCTTTGAGAAAATAATTTCAGCTCAGTTGTGGCTCTTTCAAATAGGGTTCTTTACATAGTAAGAAAAAGAGGTTTCTTAAATGACCTTAGGGGGAAAAAAGGGTTTATTACAAGGGTATATGTTCTTGAGTACTTAGAAAAACTTGAACTGGGCCTGGGAAGGACTGTTACTGTAGAGCTCAGGCATCACTTTCTCATCTCTCATCTCATCTCTCAGTCTTGCTCTTGCTTTCATTCTTTCCCTGTTTCTCTCTCAGAGGTTACACGCCCTCTTTCATTCATCCCTTTCACCATTCACTCTCACCTAGCTTTCTCCACATAATCATCTGGCGCACACCATTTTGGATGTCAGCACTTCCTCTATCTTGGCTTTTTAGTTAAGAGCCTGGCACTGTATACTTTTATCTATAGCTCTTAGTACAAATTTCCAAAAAGGAAATCTGATTTGCTGAGCTTACCGCTACCTTAGTAGAGCCTGCAGATTGGCCAAAAAATGAATCAGTGTCCACTCCAGTCCAAGAACAGGCAACTTTCCTCAACCATCTGAGCAAGAAGGGAACATTGAATGTGCTTGAGTTGTAACAGGTAAAAAGAGGTAATAATTATGCAGCAAAATTCTTGAACTAGGCCTGGGGAAGGACTGCTTTTAACTTTGTTAAAAACAAAGTTTCAACATACAGCAAAGTTTTGTTGTGGTATGAAATCCAGAACATGGGTGAGAAACATCGAAGAGTATTTAAGTATCTGTGCTCTGAAGTCAGACTACATGATTTGAATCAGAGCTCCACAAACTATACCTAACCTTCTTAAACCCATGAAATGGTGAAATGGTCATGCAGAGAGGGCTTTCTTCACAAGCTGGCTGTGAGAATTAAATGAGGTAATTTATGTGCCAGACACCTAGGAATTATTCAATAAATAGTAAAAACACACAAGAGGAAAAGTTACCCTGTAATAGGGAAGGACCTTTGTATTCTATTACAATGTAATCACTAAAGGGATGTTGCCTATAAGCTTACATTATACATAATGGCCCATCTCTGGGAACCCTGCCTCCCAGGTAATAAGCATTAAACTAAAATACTTTTGTTTAGCTCACAAGAAAACATCCTGACTAGGTCCACCTGTGAATGACTGCAGAGAGGAAGGAATTAACACAGCTTCTCCAGAGGCTGACAGGAACCAGGAAAGTTTTGACTTTCCTCCCTCCCCTTTAGTATAAAAGAAGCCTGAATTCTAATTCAGGCAAGATGTTTTTTTGGGACAAGAGTCCACCATCTTCTCGGCCTGCTGGCTTTCTGAATAAAGTCGCTATTCCTTGCCCCAACAGCCCATCTCTTGATTTATTGGCCTGTCCTGAGGCGAGCAGTTTGAGCCTGGACTCGGTAACAACCCCTTACCCAGAGGTCAAAGGAAGGAAGCAAGAAAAGTTGAAGACATGAAGACACTCAGAGATGGAAAAAACAAGAAACTGATGGATTTTCTGATCAAATGACTTCAGCCGTCATGGCAAAGAAGATTCTGCCATTTTACGAAATCTCTAGTGATCTTAGCCTGATATGGCCATAATTCCATTACTGAAATACTAAGGGTTGACTTCAGCGATAGTGACCTAGAGCAGAGCAAAGTGAGTGATGTCTTTAAATATTTACATATCATGTAAAATAATTATGATATAAACAACAGCAATAAATATGATAGTTAACATTTATTGAAGGTTTGCTATGTGTGGAGAACTAAGTGCTTTATATGTCTATTTATATGTATATATATATATATATTATATGTATTAATCCATTTACTACTTATATCAAACTTAGGAACTTTTATCATTATTTTAGGGAAAAAGAAACTGGGGCACAGAGAGTTTAAATAATTGACCAAAGTTGCAAAGCTAGTAAGTAGCTGAGGCAGGGTTTACAGCCTGACATTCTGCAACAGGCAATACATTGCATTGCTTCTCTAATCAAAGGGAATTTCAATAGCCCTCAGGTGTTTTTCACAAATATATTGACAACGTGGATGAAATAATTTGAAGAAGAAATAAACTGCAAAAAAAAAAAAGGTTCACTTTATTAAGTAACTACATGATGACAAATATATAATATTTAAAAAATATATAGCTCTGGGGGAAAAAAGTTTTTTTTTTAACTGATTACAAAGAATCCTGGAAAGTAAAAGAAATAGTTATGCAAAAATAGTAATTCTGAAATCTTAGTGTAAGCTGATTCCTTTGTCTGTTTCCTTCATAATAGAAAAGGCTTTTGAATAATTTGGCGAAATTAGGCTAAAAAGAGTTGGAGTGACCTAAACAGGAAGCCTGCCTATTCCCAGCTGTGGGTGATCTCTGAGACCCGCTCTGAGGCTCCTCTTGGCTCCAACAGACGGGAGCGACTTTGAGCTGGATAAAAGTCAAATTCTTACCTCGCCCTTTCACTGCTGGCAGGATCAGATTGCATTTCTTTCATTATTCTTCACTCCCCAGTTTCCTGATCTGTTTAAAAGAAGAAGTAGAAAAGATAAATCCTCTCTTCAATGCCTGGAAGGGAAAACAAAATGACCTCAACTCCGCTTTGAAAAAATCTTTCCAAGAACTTTCTTCAGAGATTTTACTCGTGAGTACTTGGCAATATACTTTCTAGCCCCATGAGAAGTAACTTTTATTTCTTTTCCTTGGTGGGGGAGTGCGGGGGTGGGGGGGGCGGGAACCAGGGTGCTGAGAGGCAAAGACTTGTAGGGGAGGACCATTGTCTGTAACCCTACAATGAAAATCGACCCTTCTCTGTAAACAAACTCATTGCAATGCTAAACTAAATTCTCAGCATTTTCCATTTAGTTTTAAGCAAATATATATGCAGTATAGGATTATGCTTTTAAGACCATGAACATAAAAAGTTGGTGAGATGTAGCCTTGTTTATAATTTTAAGCTTGTAGTGGCAGTTCTTTACTAATTGTGTCTTTAATTGGAGTTTTCTGAAGATTTTTCTTTAACCTTTAAACATTACTTAGTAACATATAAAGAAATATAATAAAGAGAGTGTCTGGCAGCCTTACGTTTAGAGAAACTTCTTTCATTGCCATTAATTGGTGATATTTAAAATAAGGTATAAACATTAGAATCCTTGTAGTCTAAATGTTTCTTGCCAGCATTAACTAATCTAAGAAAATATTTTACAAGTCTCCAAAAACAAAAGCTCATATTCTAAATATACTAAAATAAGAATAGATAGGATTGCACTATATATAGTACAATTACGTAAATTAAAGCAATAGATTACATACCTATATGATGTACTGTCATATTCTTGTTGCTTATAAAACGATATTAAATTTAGCTTCTGGTAGTAAAGAAAGCACATAGTATAGAAGTACACAACCACAGAACTATAATGAAACAAAAAAAATTAATTATGGAAAACGCTCGTTTGTCTGAGTATTAATGGAAAAATGAGGGTCAAGAGCAGTGCTCTGCAGAAAAAAAAAGAAAAGATAAGTAACAGCCACACTGTGACTCAGTGCTCTGGAAATTAGTCACAAAATGACTTTGTATAATTGTGATAACATTAAATACAAAGGGCAGAACCCAAGCAGGAAACACAGCCCAGAGAGTCATATTTTATTATGTGTAAAAGCATAATATTTACGTCAGAGGTGAAAAATTGTGTCAATTTTGAGATATTGCAAAGTTTTTTAACCTTTCATAAAACATTTTTAGGATTCTTTTATACTCATCATTCTAGTGCATGATTATTTCAAGACATATAATCTATATTTTATCTAATACTTAAACTGAAGGGTGAATAATCTCTGAAAATGTATTGGAGTATGACATTTTAATTTGGGGCCTGTGGGTTAATAAAATGGTATAAAATATCCTTAGGGATCAACAGAGTTGGAAAACTATTAATATAAATACAGATAATTAACATTACAGATGTAAAACTTTAAAATATTTACTTTTAACAATTTGAATGGTTATATTGGGAAGCCAAATTTGTCTTCTTCAGGTAACTATACAATCTTATTAGAGAGCTTTAATGGCATATATACTACTATTTGGTTCCGTTCTCTATTAGGTATGCTGACTTGTACAAGTTCTGTTTTCTGTTTTTAAAGGTACAGTATGATATCTTTAAGCATTTGTTTTATCTCCAATGACTAGATCAAAACCTCTTTGGGAAATGTAGTCCTGTTCAAATGGATTATGCCATCAGGTAGTGCTTGCTGGTCTGATTGGTCGTCCGTAACTCTAGGCTTCATTTGCTTATTGATTGTACAACTATTTTGCCTAGAATCTTCTACTATAAACAGTAGTGCTAAATTTAAAAATAATAATCTATGAAATAGAAAATTGTTTTTGTATTAAACTATAGTTTTCATAACACTAACTTATTCCTTCCTAAGAATTAATTTCCTGATCTTAGTTATCTACATCATTCAAATTCAAAACATAATTGGGGGAATTCCCAGTTGGTGCAGTGGTTAAGAATCTGCCTGCCAATGCAAAGGACATGGGTTCCAGCCCTGGTCTGGGAAAATCCCACATGCCGTGGTGCATGCAACTAAGCCCGTGCACCACAACTACAGAGCCTGCGCTCTAGAGCCTGCGAGCCACAACTACTGAATCTGAATGCCACAACTACTGAGCCCACACGCCTAGAGCTGGTACTCCACAACAAGAGAAGCCACCGCAATGAGAAGCCTGTGTACCGCAACGAAGATTAGCCCCAGGCTCGCTGCAACTGGAGAGGGCCCGCACACAGCAACAAAAACCCAAGGGAGCCAAGAATAGATAAAGTTATAAGAAAAAAAACCCCATAATTGGACAGATGACAAACTACTAGAGGAAAAAAGCCAAGCTGAAAAGGTTTTGTTTATTCCCAGAACACCTAGCAATCTAACCAAATAATAGATATGCTATAGATTCTTTAGGAATTGTTGGCTTACTAAATTCACTGTCACAAACTTTTAATACAGATTTCAACTGAATCAAACACCTCAATAGAAGAAAAAAAAGTAAAATAAACATCCTTGCCCAAAAAAAGGGGGGGTGGGACAGGAGAGACAATATGAAAAGGAAAGGGAAGTACTCAGAATAGGGTTTTCCAAATAATCTTGTTTATTAGTATAAATTAAATAAGTAGAATAATAATATTAAAATTAGTTATATAAATTTATTTTTGCTATGTAGACATGATCTAAAAATTGTATTACAGTCCAACTCATCTATTCTCCATAAAGGCTGTCTTTAGCCACCCTTTTCTTTTTTACCATCTAAAACATGTAACTCAGGAAATTTAATTTGCAGAGTTGTCTTTTTTAAAACAAAAAATACTTTTTTAAAAAAATTATTTATTTATTTGGCTGCACCAGGTCTTAGTTGTGGCATGCAGGATCTTCGTTGTGCCGTGCAGGATCTTTAGTTGCAGCATGCAGGATCTAGTTCTCTGACCAGGAATCAAACCCGGGCCCCCTGCGTTGGGAGCAGAGTCTTACCACCAGGGAAGTCCCAAAACAAAAATACTTTTAAATGCATTTTACTTTTTAAAATAGAAATATGCCAATACTATAATTATTCGATTGTTACCATCAGCATTTGGAGATATCTGAATTCAAGACATGGAGTGACTATTGAAATCCTTGTTTCTGGATATTAAGTCTCACCAAAATGAAGAAAGGATGCAAGTTATTCCAGAGAGTTCTCTTTATGCTAGACCACCTCTCTTGGGTCTCTGAGATCCTCAGTGACTGCTTTCTTGGTGTGATGTATCATCTCTAGGAGCCCAGTCTTCCCATTACACTTCTCTCCCTGTCTTCACTTCAAGAGACAGGTGCTGTATAGAGCCAGAGCCTAGGATTCAGCTACCAATAGGATGAGGGCACCCTAGTCATTTCCACTTTTCTTCTTTTCAAAAGCAATAACAAAAAGCACTGGATGCATGTCAAATCTGCTATGTTCATCTCTCTTCAGGCCTCCCTTTGTGATTCTATGCTCTTTCTTAGTTGGAACAACCATATTTTTAAATTATTTTAAAAACAAGAGGTCCATGATCCATACTAGGAGTCCCAGTGCTGCAATATTTCTGTCTCACTTGCTCCATCTGATAGACCACAGGTGCCTGGGGAGACAACAGACTTACTGCAAGGAATTCCTCAATCAAAATGTGATGGTAGCATTCTCTCTAGACTGAATAAATATTACATGTTGTTGATTAGGCTATTTCAACATCAGGAATGTAAAAGTATCCATCAATACAGCACTGATATACTGTGGTGTTTTTATTACCAAGCATAGAGTGCCATTGACCCCCTTCAACTGTACCACACCCTCAGTGCCACCACCACTCTGCTGCCAACCTCATCCTGTCTCTCCAATTCATGTTTCTTACCAACATCTATCCCATCCTTGAATCCTGTAACAATCCTGTAATGTAAACATCACCTCATTCCTTACTTCGCAAGCCTTAGAAATGGAGTAAATCTCATAAATTGGGTGAGTTTCCAGAATAGTAGTGTTTGTTGCAAAATATTGGTAATATTTTTAAAGTTCTTTTAGGAATAAACTTCAAAGTATCCCAGGAAATGAATCAAAATTATTATATCAAAATATCAAACACCTACTCACTCTTCTATGTGCAACCAATTTCAAATATACATGACAATAAAATGAATGAACTTCTGATTCATGCTACATGAATGATTTTGAAAACATTATGCTAAGTGAAATAAGCCAGACACACACAAAAAAACAATATATAATTTCACTTACATGGGATATCTATAATAGGCAAATTCATAGAAAAAGAAAGTAGAATAGAGGTTACCAGAGTCTGGAGGAAGGGATGAATGGTGAGTTATTGCTTAATGGATACAAAGTTTCTGTTTGGGGTAATGAAAAATTTTGGAAATAGATAGTGGTGATGATTGCACAAAAATATAAATGTAATTAATGCCACTAAGTTGTACACTTAAAAATAGTTAAAATTGCAAATTTCATAGTATATCTATTTTACCACAATCAAAAATAGTAAAAGAAAAATATTAATATTTTTAGTGTTTTTCTGTTTCAATTTACATGTTTCTGTCATTATATCTTCAAATTTACTTATCTTTTCTTCTATGTCCAATGTGTTTATAATCCCATCTAGTGTATTTTTCATCTTGAATAATGTTGTTTTCATCTCTAGAACCTCAGTTTGAGTCTCTATCTTCTTTCTCTATTTAACACACAATATTTTCTCTAGATTCTTGAACATATGAGTGCAGTTAAAATTTTAGTTTAAATTTTAGTTAAATTTTAGTTTAAAAATTTAGTTTAGTTTATGAATGCAGTTAAATTTTTAGTTTAATTTTAGTTTAGTTCTCTTTTCTATGTCATTTCTGTGTCATTTGGATTCTTCTCATTGTTATATTTTACTGTTTTTTGTAGACTTTATAATTTTTATTTGAATGCCTGATATTATGAATCTTACCTTCTTAAGTGCTGAATATGTTGTATTCCTATAAATAATATTGAGCTCTGTTCTGAGTTGCAGTTTAATTACTTGGAAACAATTTTGTATTTTGTTATCTCACTGTCAAGCTTTGTTAGACAGATTCAGAGAAATGTTTATTCTATGGTTAATTTTTTTCCCAGTACTGAGAAAAAAACTTTCTGACTACTCTGCTTAATGCACCATGAATGCAGGTTTTTGCAATTGAGGGACAAGAAAATATTCACAGCTTTATATGTGTTCTAAGTGTTATTCCCCTCTAGCCCTTTAAGGTGGTTCTTTACCCAAACTTGGGTACTTTTCTCTTGTATATGTACTGATCAGTATTAGGCTGAAGACTTGAGGGCCATCTGAAGATTTCTGGATCTCTCTTTCTGTATAGCTCTCTACTCTGTTACTTAACCGTGCATACTCTAGCTACCCTGGCCTCTGCAGACAATGTGCTTTCTCCTAAACTCAGGGAGACCACTGGGCAATTCCAGAACCTCCTCTTCCTGAATTTGAATGTGGAAACTGCCTTCAGTCAGTGTGCTGGAGCAAATCAGAATGTAGGGCTGAACTCTTGTTTCCCATCCTTATGGGATCACTGCTCTTCACTGACCAATATTTAGTTAGCAGAAAACCATCATTTAATACATTTTGACTATTTTATTTTTTTAAGTTGTTCCAGGTGGGAGGATAAATCCAATGTTAATCCATTGTGGCTGGAAGTAGAAGGGCTATTTTTCTTTAAATTTTTATTTTGTATTGGCGTATAGTTGATTTACAATGTTGTGTTAGTATCAGGTGTACAGCAAAGTGAATCAGTTACACATATACATATATCTATTCTTTTTCAGATTCTTTTCTCATATAGGTTATTACAGAGTACTGAGTAGAGTTCCTTGTGCTATACAGTAGGTCCTTGTTAATTATCTATTTTATATATAGTAATGTGTATATGTAATCCCAAATTCCTAATTTATCCCTCCCTACAACCTTTCCCCTTTGGTAACTATAAATTTGTTTTCTAAGTCTGTAATTCTGTTTCTGTTTTGTAAATAAGTTCATTTGTATCTCTTTTTTAGATTCCACATATAAGTGATATATGATATTTGTCTTTCTTTGTCTGACTTACTTCACTTCGTATGTTAATCTCTAGGCCCATCCATGTTGCTGCAAATGGCATTATTTCATTCTTTTTTTTTAATGCTGAGCAATATTCCATTATATATGTGTACCACATCTTCTTTATCCATTCATCTGTCGATGGACATTTAGGTTGCTTCCATGTCTTGGCTATTGTAAATAGTACTGCAATGATCATTAGGGTGCATGCATCTTTTCGAATTATGGTTTTCTCTGAATATATGCCCAGGAGTGGGATTGCTGGATCATATGGTAGCTCTATTTTTACTTTTCTAAGGAACCTCCATACTGTCCATAGTGGCTGTACCAATTTACATTCCCATCAACAGTGTAGGTTCCCTTTTCTCCACAACCCCTCCAGCATTTATTGTTTGTAGATTTTTTTGATGGCCATTCTGACTGGTGTGAGGTGATACCTCATTGTAGCTTTGATTTGTATTTCTGTAATAATTAGCAATGTTGAGCATTTTTTCATGTGCTTTTTGGCCATCTGCATGTCTTCTTTGGAGAAATGTGTATTTAGATTTTCCACCCATTTTTTGATTGGGTTATTTGTGTTTTTTTGATATTGAGCTGCATGAGCTGTTTGTATGTTTTGGAGATTAATCCCTTCTCAGTCATATCGTTTGCAAATATTTTCTCCCATTCTGTGTGTTATCTTTTTGTTTTGTTTATGGTTTCCTTTGCTGTGCAGTGGAAGGGCTACATTTTTAAATTATATTTTAATGATATACTAAAAAACTAAAAATAAACATAAATAGAATGAGAAATTTTAAGGGCATATAAACTGTAATTCATTCATTGGCCTGGATAAGATAAATACATTTTTTGCCTGCTATATCTCAGCAACTATGTTAGATGAGTAAATACATTTATATGATTGTACAATGAAAAACTTAAATTCACTATTTCTAAAAAATAATTATTTCATTTCAGATAAGCTGTTTCATTATGATTTTCTGATAACGGTAGTTGTTTGGGCAGCTAATATTTTACTCTCTTCTATTTTAGAGAACAAATTCATTCTACAAGTTTAAAACCAATCAAGTTGTCACTTGTTCAACAGGCATTTCCAAAACTCTGAGTGCTGAATGTTATTTACCTAAAGCCTCCAGAGTTTTGCAATGAATTAAAGATTGCCTTTACTGATAGTTTCCTATCACAATTTCTCATAATTATCTTTCCTCCCCTGATTCCTGGATACTTCTACATATTGGAAGCTGTGAAAGTTCATTGACAGCACAAATTAAAACTTTCTCTTTTTATGAAAGAAGTTTCAGGTGTTTCCTGCTTAATTATATACACCAATTGATATATACAGATAATCCCAAATGACAAATATTGTAAACAAAAATTATATTTAGCATTAGAATTTGTTTTTATAATTATGTAAGAGTGTGTACATTATTGAAGTTTCTATGCATCTTATTTGAGTTCTGTGGTTTTAGTCTCCTTTAGCATAGTTATTCAGTCTATGAGGAAAGGAAAACAGGTACACAGTAAAGAAATCATTATGGCATCTACATCCTGGCACTCATGCAGGTTTATAAAAAAATTATGAGATAAGCAATTTACCTGAGAAACACTCAGGCCCTCCTTTCAGTTCCAACAATTTTTTTCAAGTTTCAGATTTCCCAGGATTAACCTCTTTTTGTATGTTTTTCTCTTAAGGAATTGCTGGAGAATGTTCCAGTGGAAGAAAAGTGTTTAACTAGGGAGAATTTAGATTAGCCTCAATTAACATGGCAAAAGAGGGTTGTTGTTTTTTTTTGTTTTTCTATTTGTGGTAAACTCTGGATAAAACTCCTTTAAAGCCATTTGCATTTATTAGTTATATCCCTAAAGAAAGGAAAAGGTTCCTTAGGTACCAGTGTTTGCCCTATCACTACTATGTCAACATTGCTCTCCCAGCCACCACCTGCATTCCATATTACCATCTCCTTATTCAGAGGCCAAAGAGATACAAGTGACCATCTATCCTTCCTAATAGGTACTGGAAGCCTCTTCTGAAAAGATATGAGTAAATGGGCATTCATGGATGGTCCTCAAAAACATGTGTGAAAAAAATATCTGAGCCATGTATTTGCTCTTTAGAAGGGAATGTATAGTTTTCCTCAGATCTCTCAGGAGCTTACATATCACCATGAAAAATATATCTGAGACATGATTAAATATCCAAGGAAAACAGTATATAGCATTGGGATTAGAAAAGAGTGTCAAGTGGGCTTCCCTGGTGGTGCAGTGGTTGAGAGTCCGCCTGCCGATGCAGGGGACATGGGTTCCATCCCTGGTCCGGGAAGATCCCACATGCCGAGGAGCGCCTGGGCCCGTGAGCCATGGCCACTGAGCCTGCGCGTCCGGAGCCTGTGCTCCGCAATGGGAGAGGCCACAGCAGTGAGAGGCCCGCATACCGCAAAAAAAAGAGTGTCAGGTAGTAATATATCCTGAAGAAGGCAAGATAAAGATTTCAAAGGCAGATAAACTTGACATAGGAGGGATGAGGGTGGGGTAGAGATGGATAAGTTATCCTATGTATAAGAAATCTTGGAGAAAAGATCTTTTTTGAGAAGGCTTGGAAGAGATTAAATTATTTTAAGATCTTCAATCATTACACTTGAATAAGCAGATTCAATTTTTAATATCTTTAAAGCTGAGTATTAACTGTGCTTTTTATATATTAGAACTTATGCAGGGTACAAAAAGTGTACAATGTGATTTTTTTTAAATTTATTTTTTATTTTTTAATTTATTTTTGGCTACGTTGGGTCTTCGTTGCTGCACGCGGGCTTTCTCTAGTTGAGGCGAGTGGGGGCTACTCTTTGTTGCAGTGCGCAGGCTTCTCATTGCGGTGGCTTCTCCTATTGTGGAGCACGGGTTCTAGGCGTGTGGGCTTCAGTAGTTGTGGTGCGCAGGCTCAGTAGTTGTGGCTCGCGGGCTCTAGAGTGCAGGCTCAGTAGTTGTGGCACACGGGCTTAGTTGCTCCATGGCATGTGGGATCTTCCCAGACCAGGGCTCGAACCCGTGTTCCCCACATTGGCAGGCAGATTCTCAACCACTGCGCCACCAGGGAAGCCCAAAGTGATAAATTTTAATCATTTATAAATAAGCCTATTAGGATTTGAAGTAACTTAACACAAATAAAAACTCTGGTCTTCATTCTCAAAAAATTACAATCAGGGGAATTAACTAGGACATTTAACAAGAACATGTTATCTGATTCCTGATTATGTGTTAGGTAGAATATGGATAGGAGAAAAAGGAATGGCAATTTAGAGAAACTAGCAGATATTTATAAAAATGTAAAATAATGAGCATTCAATGTGAGGAACCAAGAGAAAAAAGAACTATTTATTGGATGCCATGAGTAAAAAAGGAAGTAGCACTAGTTTCCTTTCATTCTCTGAGTCCATAGTTCATTGTTTCATGGGTCTGACATTTTACAGTCTGAATGGAAGTGGCTGAAGATTAACATGTTAATGGTTCCTGGAGGACCATGACTTAGCTGCCTGGGGCCCCTGTTCCTTTACAATGATGACTCAGAAAGTTGAACTCAGAATGTCATGGGTGTAGTCACCAACAGCTGCAGTTCTAATCTTGAACTAAGCTCAGTTGCTTTTCATTAGAGCACAATCAGAAATTCCCGGGTTTTTTACTTTCGGACTTACTTCACCCGCAGAATTACTCTCATTGAGGAGGGAGAAAATTGATCATTACTGGTTCAACATGTTTATTGTACTTAAGTATAGAAACTTTAGCTAATATTTGGAATCATAACACTTTCATAGTCAGAAACAAAGTTACCTGATTATTTATCTGACACCAGAATGTTATAAATATCTAGCCTCAGGTATATTGAGTATAAATTTTGCTTCTCTTTCCCTCAAGGAAATGACAGTATAGGAGTATTTTGTGGGAACTTCCCATACATGGACTAACATTTTGCTCTCCTTTTCTCATACTACAACAGATACTATCAAAAGCAGGAAGTTGAGAAGTTTCCAATATATTTGTCTGAGCAGAGACAAAATCTAAGATGGCAACAGACTTTGAGGGGAAATGAGGAAGCAGACTTGACTTTATCTATTGATCTTTAAAATTAAAAAAGGTAAAATAACCTGAATTACATAAGCTATGAATCAAGGTTCTAATTAGAAACCTGTTAGGAAGGTCTCAACTGTCTTTCCAAAATACATATACTTCCTGCCTAAGATGTCATACTCAATATTAATTAATAGATTAATTAGAATTAATTGTGTAATCAGGAGATAGATAGATTGATTGATAGACATATAATCAGAGAAGCAATGGTCCTAAAATACCATTTTCTTATCTTACTAAATAATGGATGCCTAGAAGAGCAGATACAAACAGGAGAAAAAATAGAAGCAGTCATAGGTCTTTCTATGTAATTTTCTTTCTAATATGGACAGTAATGATAATAAATACATAGTTAATATATTCAATTCTTTTCTTTTCTCACACCAAAATTCATTGTATTCCTTTGTTTTTCTTTTTTATTTCCTTCCATTTGGGGCTACTGGCATTAGTAGTTGACCAGAATTATATCCTCAGAAATCTCCATTTTGGTTTAGATATATAATACCAAGTTTTATTTATTTATTTATCTATTTATTTATTTTCCTGCTTAAAGAAATGAAAACAGCAAACTATGAAGATCTTTGCTGTTAAACTGGATTAGATTAAGAAGAGTCCCTGTGATGAGGAAAGGTAAACTCATTCAAAGAAATGAATGCCACCTTCTTTTGAAAAACTGTCTTACAAATTTAACTGTAATATCTAGACAAAATAATTCCCCACCTTTTTTCTAAGAGTTTTGGTAGCTATGGGCAACTATATAAGGAAGAATCTTTGGCATTATTTCTTTTATTATGTATTTCTATCTTATTTTCCTTTGTTCATTGTATTTTTCTTAGTAAAATATATACACTCTCTTTGGACCTTTGTTACAAATTTCAGAAATATTTTTACAAATTTACATTTCCACTATTCTTTTTTAAAATTAATTAATTTAATTTATTTTGGCTGCATTGGGTCTTCATTGCTGCATGTGGGCTTTCTCTAGTTGCAGCAAGCGGGGGCTACTCTTCATTGTGGTGCACGGGCTTCTCATTGCAGTGGCTTCTCTTGTTGCAGAGCACGGGCTCTAGGCACGTGAGCTTCAGTAGTTGCAGCACGTGGGTTCAGTAGTTGTGGCATATGGGCCCTAGAGTGCGTGGGCTTCAGCAGTTGCTGCGCATGGGCTCAGTAGTTGTGGCGTGTGGGCTCTAGGGCATGTGGGCTTCAGTAGTTGTGGCACACGGGCTCTAGAGTGCAGGCTCAGTAGTTGTGGCGCACAGGCTTAGTTGCTCCGTGGCATGTGAGATCTTACTGGACCAGGGCTTGAACCTGTGTTCCCTGCGTTGGCAGGCAGATTCTTAACCACTGTGCCACCAGGGAAGTCCCTACGTTTCCACTATTCTTAACTTTATAATTATCTCTTTACTCTCCCACTCTCTCTTATTGCTTCTCAATTTTCCTTCTCCACATCCAGTTCTCTCACTCTTCTCTCTTAGCTAGTAATAAGAATTAATATTCCCTATTATTATTTAGAGGGAGATTATCTTTCCTCTTAAAAAATATAAACACAAAAGTTTAAAAAAATAATTGGTGAGTTTCTTGACTTACTTTACTTATAGAACTTTAGTCCAAAACAGAGAATAAAAATCCCCTACTTATGTTTTGATGAATTGCTAATTTCTAGAGAAGGTAAATAATCTGAAATTCACTTTAGGGGAAAAAAGAAAGAAGAAGATATTTGTGAAAATAGTGGGTCTTTCTTAAGCTTGCAGTTGCCCTTTTTTGGGATGGTCACAATTCCTGTGTTTGAGTTGAAGCTCTGTCAATAGGCAAATGTAAGACTTTGGAAGAAAAAATTAGTTTCAGGGCTTCAGTGTCCTCATTAAAAAATGCAGGATATTCTAGATACTTATCCCTGTAGTTTTTTATATCTCTAGCAGTATATAATTCTATGACCTTGCCCTTCACTTCAGCTTTTTAAATTTTTTTAAATAAACTTAGTTTACATATGTTGTATGCTATTTGGTTGTAACATGAAGATATTCACTTTTTTTCCTGGCATAGCTATTTCTTTTCTCTGGGTTGTTTTTTTTTTTTTTTAAGTTTTCTTTCTCATAGTATTACAAATGACAAGAAATCAGACCTACACAGTAAACAGCTTTTAACATTTCATTCCTAGAAGAAACTTCCCTGCTTTATAAAATCATACCTAACAACCACTTCATATCCAAAAGAGAGAGAGTAACAAACTTTTTTATCAGTGAAATTGTCACAATCTAAAATACAGATAAATGTTGTGATTTGACATATTTGCTAACATTAAAGAATTCCACATTAAGCAGTTCTCCAGAAATATGACTTCTTGTAACAAGAGCCAAATCCAATAGATGTTTCCTGAAGGATTGGCCAATCTTTTAGTAAACATGATTAGAGTGAATAGTCTGCCAACTATTTGGGGAGGCTTGTTTTTGTTGTTGTTTTGGTTGTATTTTACTGTGTTCCAGTATTAATTTACTTACCAGGTTCAAAATGTTTTGCTTCATTGTTTCCCATATTTTATCATTAGTCTGGGTGTATTTTTAGAATATAATCTGAAAATCTGACTTTTATAAAGCAAAACATCAGGCATTATTTTAAGGAGAAAATAATTTTTTTGATATTTATTTATTTATTTGGTTGCACCGGGTCTTAGTTGCGGCAGCCAGGCTCCTTAGTTGCGGCAGGCAGGCTCCTTAGTTGTAGCTCCCAGGCTCCTTAGTTGTGGCATGTGAACTCTTAGTTGCAGCATGCATATGGGATTTAGTTCCCTGACCAGGGATCAAATACAGGCCCCCTGCACTGGGAGCATGGAGTCTTATCCACTGTGCTACCAGGGAAGTCCCAAAATAATTTTAATGATAAGAAAAGGGGATTCTGACCTGAGCTTTATAGTAATGATATTATTTTCCCATCCTCCAAGCATCCTCCAATCAAAAACGCTGAAAAAGTTGGTTAATAGCCAGTTTGTGAAATAAAAACAGCAGAATAACTGTCAGGTTACATTTGGCTGCTAGAAGGCAAAATCCATAGCATGAGTAGCTTAAATATGAGGCCATTTACTAGTTCACATTATACAAAGTACAGAGGATGCTTCAAGATTTGTTAATTCAACACAGATCTAAGTGCTTTCCATCTCTTTATTCCATCACTAACAGCAGGTCATCCTTATCTAGGGATAGTTCTTCTCAACATTACAAGATGGTTGCTTCAGTCACCGGCATCACATACAGACAAAACAAGTGGAAGGAAATATTATGTGCCCTTCCCATGTGGCTCCATTTAGAATAAGGACCTTTTTCAAAAGTTCCCCAGCCCTGGAAGATAGCATACTTCCTTTCTCATCTCATTGGTCAGAGATTTATGAAATAGAAATAGCTAAACCAATGTCTGTAAGGGAAATGGAATCACCATGATTAATGTAGATTAATGAAGAGTTTATTATTTATAAATTTATTCCTTAGTTGAGCATAGGCTATCCTTCCCTGAGAACTGGACATATGAACATATTCAGTTCATCTATCAATGAAAAGTGACAGAGAATTGTTGTTGCATAAGCAAATGAGATGACTGAAACAAAACCTTACAAAGTTAAAAAAAAAAAAAAAACAAAAATATATCCATAATCTCACTGACCTAATTTCTCTTATTAAAGCATATTTTTCTGTATAAACATCAATTTTTGCTTAGTTGATCTTAAAGTATACATATTTTTTTTGTATACTGCTTTTAAAATTCATATTACCATGATTAATCCCCTCTTAATCTTCTAGTCATTATCATTACCAATTTAACTTTGTATAATATTACATCTGGTGGATGGATATACTGCCATATCTAATAATTGTCAATGTTGCATACCTACATTGTTTAAAAATGTAATATTTCCTATTCTTAAAAAGATTGTGCATTTAGTCATTTTCATATTTTTAAATTCGCAAGTGTCATATCAGTACCTTAAAGTATCATCTACGTTTTTTAACAAAGAAAGTACACATTTAGGAAAAATTTTTAGTCGACGATTAAATAATAAGCCACTTATATACTTCCCCTTGCCAACACTACTCAAAGTCCTGCCTTTTTTGTCCTTTATCTTTGTCCAATTGATAAAATTCAACTTTGAATCCTTCAAAAGTTTAATTCCTGAATCTGGAGGGAAAGGGCACTGAATTTTGAAGGCACAAATTACTATGAATTTATAGTTTGGGATTCCAGCAGCCCATAATCCTTTAAGATTTTCGATATGCCATTTTATTTTACCTGGAGAAAATGGCAAACCCTCACATTTTTATTTTTTTTTTAATTTTTTTTTTATTTTTATTTTTTGTATGCAAATGTTTATAGCAGCATTATTCAGAAGAGCCAAAAAGTGGAAACAATACAAACATCCATCAATGAATGGATAAATAAAATGTGATGTATCTATACAATGGAATATCCTCCAACAATAAAAAGGAATGAAGGATACATGTTACAGTATGGATGAAACTCAAAAATATTATATTAATTAAAAGAAGACAGTCACAAAAGACCACATATTGTATGATTTCATGCATATGACATTCCAGAATAGGCAAAACCATAAAAATCTGTAGATACAGAAAGTAGAGTCGTGGCGACCTAGGGCTGGCAAGGCAAACCCTCACATTTTTAAAAGTCCATTATTTCTTGACATTTTGAACAGAAAATCTCAGCCTCTTCTTCACATAGAAAATTGAATCACAGCAAGAAAATCTTCATTTTTCTTTTCTCTCTTTCTTTCTTTATGGCTGTGCTGGATCTTCATCGCTGTGCACGGGCTTTCTCTAGTTGTGGCAAGCAGGGGCTACTCTTCATTGTGGGGCATGGGCTTCTCATTGCGGTGGCTTCTCTTGTCATAGAGCATGGGCTCTAGATGTGTGGGCTTCCGTAGTTGCAGCATGTGGGCTCAGTAGTTGCGGCACACAGGCTTAGTTGCTCCATGGTATGTGGGATCTTCCTGGACCAGGGCTCGACAGGGAAGTCCGAAAATCTTCAACAGAAGTTACTCTTTTCTTCGGGCCAAGGTTAGACCCTCTTTACTTGTGTACAGGATCTCAGTCTCTATTTATTTTATTTTATTTTTAGCTTTTGTCTCTTTCTCTCTAGTGGCAGAATCATATTAAACTAAGCCCTCCACAAAAGTTTCCCTCAAACACCCTCTCTTACTTTCCAGCATAGATTTATAAAATGGTATCCTCAATTGCTGTTTTCATAGGCTTTGTTCCAATTCCTTCCTCAGGTCGCCAGTTGCTGCCCCCCACCACTGTACCAAATTTTATTTTGCAGTGTGCAAGGGTACTGACAATGCCACTGTCACTAAACCCCATGCATGTTTTTTAACTCTTGTACTAGAACCCTCTGTGCTCTAGACATTGTCAACTTGTGCCAATTTTATGAAGTATTCACTTCCTTAGCATCTATGTCACTACAGCCTCCCAGGTTTCCTTTTGTTTCCCTATTTCTTAATCTTCTTCTTAGACCTATTTCCCTCATCCTTGTTCTCCACAGTTCACTTATAGGGTGTTCCTTCCCCATCTTCACACTCACCTTATAGAGTCACTGTGAGGATTATGTGAATTAATATTTGCACAATCATTCAGAAGAACACCTGCTTCATATCACATGCTACATAAGTACTTGTTAATCAAATCAACCTCAGCACTCCACAGAGTAATTTTCATTTTTATGGTGATTCTCACATTTCTGTCTCTACAGAGATGTCTACCCTGAGCTCCATGTCTACATATTGAGCTTCTTATTTTGTGGCTCCAATGAACATCTTACAAATACTTAAAACTCTCCTGCTTTGGATGAAAATATTTATTTAAATCTATTATAGTTAGTAATACATAGTCATAGTAAAATTTTGCCTATGATTCATACTATCTCAATAATACCAAAAGAATGCTAACTTTTTTATTGAGATATATTTGACATATAACATTGTGTGAATTTAAAGTGCATGATGTGTAGATTTGTTATATTTATACATAACAATATTATTATCACCATAGCATTGGCTAATACCTTTATCACATCACATAATTATCATTTCTTTTTTGTGGTGGGAACAATTAAGATCTAGTCTCCTAGCAACTTTGATGTTTATAATACAGTACTGTTGTCTATAATCACTATGCTGTGCATTAGATCTCCACAACTTATTTATCTACTGGCTATAAGTTTGTGCCCTTAAACAACATCTCCCCAATTTCCCCATCCCTCAGGCTCTAGTAACCACCATGGAATGCTTACTTTAGATTTATACAGATATATCACTTAGATGAAAACCAAACTACATTTTTTTCTAAATGGCGTCAAACACAAATTAAATAGACAATTTCTGGATGGTTTTATTGTTAACATTTTTTGTATTTTTCCCATTGTAAAGATGGGAAAAATAAAATTTCTAGGTACCTAGAACTTATAAGCTTATTATAGTCTTAAAGTTATATTAAAAGAATATGCTATAGATATTTTTGAATGAAAAAATTAAATTTGTATCATAAAATTATAACTAAATTAGTTGCAAAATACACATAGAAAAAATTCCTTAAATGCATTTACTTTTCTGTTATTGACTTTTTAAAATAAAAAGACATTGACCATTATGCCAATTATGGTGATAATAAAATATATCATATTTTAATTATGTGTCATAAAACAAGATTCATTTAGATGAAATAAACAACACATATAATAAGACCTCAAGGGCACAATTGGAATTCCTTGATAGACTATGGAGTATTATAGAGAACATACAGTCATGAGCTAAGGCAGAGACTAGAATGTAAACAAGTAAGATCACCGGGTTGTGGGGGGCTGTTGGTGGTGGGATGAATTGGGAGATTGGGATTGACATGTATACACTAATATGTATAAAATAGATAACTAATAAGAACCTGCTGTATAAAAAAGAAATAAATAAAATTTTAAAAAAAAGAACAACTAAGATCACACAGCCTCTCTAGTGAGCTCTTGTTATTTGGCCCTCTCTGGAAGTCTACACCACACTTCTCTCTATAGACCAGCAAATCATCTGACTCTGTACATATGTCTACCCCTTGGCAAGTCAGCAGTGGCCAGATGCTAATGTGACTTCATTATTATCCATTCAGTAGGAGTTTGGAGAGCTGACTTTATGAGTAGAGAATATGGACAGGTTTTCTTAGAAGTAAGGGTGGAGAAAAGGAAGAAATAATTAGTTAAATACTTATTGTCATGTCTAGTAGAGGATTAAGTTATAATTGAAGTCCATTATGTTCCCTTTCATTCACACAGTTTTAAATAATTTTAGTTTATACATTTGTTTTAAATTTCTTCAGTGACTTTTTTTTTTTTTTTTTTTTTTTTTTTTTTGCGGTAGTCGGGCCTCTCACTGTTGTGGCCTCTCCCGTTGCGGAGCACAGGCTCCCAACACGCAGGCTCAGCGGCCATGGCTCACGGACGGGCCCAGCCACTCTGCGGCATGTGGGATCTTCCCGGACTGGGGCACGAACCCGTGTCCCCTGCATCGGCAGGCAGACTCTCAACCACTGCGCCACCAGGGAAGCCCTACTTTCTTTTTTGCAGAACCCTTAATTCATTGATTTGTTCTATAAACATTTATTGAGCTCCTATTAGATACCAGAAAAAACAGATATAATTGCCGCTTTTAAGGACAGAGAAAACAGATAGTAAGCAAATGTGTTACATAGGGATAAGTGCAGTGATTTTTAAAAAAACGTGAAAGGGAATGGAACATAATCATGGAGTTATTTTGTCTCAGTGTTCAAGGCAGGATTCTGAAAAGACTCCATTTGAGCAGAGATTTGATACAGAACCAATATATCCATAGTATTTATGAGATTGAATCAGAGCATGATTCCAGGGGTGGAGAGGTAAGGAAGACCCTGTGAGTAGGGATTTACCACAGAATTTCCTCTCTGCTGCAGTTGGGAGTGTCTCTACATCCTGTTCCATAAGAGTAATCGTAACTTCTCATTTTCCTAAAATCTTACAGCAAATGGTACATACTTAGTTTTCAGGCCCTTAGGATAATTTAATAAACTTTATTATGCAAAATTATGAAAAAAATCCAATCTTTTTTTTTTAACATCTTTATTGGAGTATAACTGTTTTACAATAGTGTGTTAGTTTCTCCTTTACAACAAAGTGTATCAGTTATACATACACATAGCTTCCCACTAGCTATCTAATTTACATTTGGTAGTGCATATATGTCCCTGCCACTCTCTCACTTCGTCACAGCTTACCCTTCCCCCTCCCCATGTCCTCAAGTCCATGCTCTAGTAGGTCTGTGTTTTATTCCTGTCCTACCACTAAGCTCTTCTTGACATTTTTTTTTCTTAGATTCCATGTATATGCGTTAGCATATGGTATTTGTTTTTCTCCTTCTGACTTACTTCACTCTGTATGACAGACTCCAGGTCTATCCACCTCATTACAAATAACTCAGTTTCATTTCTTTTTATGGCTGAGTAATATTCCATTGTATATATGTGCCACATCTTCTTTAAAATAAAACTTCTCAGTAATTTCATAGCCCAGAAAACTAACTGGCTGAGTAAAAATTATTCTCTAGTTTCAAGTTATAAGGACTGACATACAGGGCAGTGCTTTCTGCTCTGGAACATATGATTCGTGATTACAGTTGAGGAATGAAGCAGAGAAGGGATTAGGCAGTGAGGGTCTGTTTTACCTGCCAAGTCTTTCCTTCTTGTTGTGAACTTTAAGAGACACCTTCTTCCTAGCAGAGATTATACAGAACAGTTTTCTCAGAATACGCCCCCTCTTAGTAAATAACAACAAAAACCCAACAAAAGCACATAAATTGAGAGAACTGGATACTAAGCATCCTTATAGTATAGGTGATTCTACATTTCCTATAGGAATGTGGCAGGCCATGGCCAGTCCTGCCTCAGGCTTAATTTTTAAGCAACAAGAAATAGAACATGGTAGTCTGTAACTGTGCGGAAAGAAAAGAATTGGCTTACACATTAAAAAGCAAACTCTAGGGCTGATGTATCTCTTCCCACAGCCTAATGACAAAAGGGAAGTGACCCTTGCTTCTGAAACAAATCTACTAACCAAGTTTAGAGATACTTTCTTAAGAAACTAGGAGGGCTTCTGCTATGAACTGAATTGTGTCCCTCCCACCCCAAATTCATATGTTGAAACCATAATCTCCCATATGATTGTATTCGGACATAAGACTTTTAGGAGATAATTAATGTTAAAATGAGGTCATAAGAGTGGTGTCCTAATCTGACAGGATTGGTGACCTTATAGAAGAGGAAGGGAGAGAGATCCTTCTCTCTATATATGCACACACAGAAGAAAGACCACTTGAGGACATATAGAGAAGGTGGTTTCTGCAAGCCAAGAAGAAAGCTCTCTCTAGAAGCCTGATTCTGCCAATGCCTTGGTCTTGGACTTCCCTCCAGAACCGTGAGAAATTTGTTTCTGTTGTTTAAGCCATCTAGTTCATGGTATTATCTTATGGCAGCCATAGTAGACTAAGATAGCTCCTGTGAGCTTTATCCACAAAATCATTTGTATCCTTACCTAACAAAGATCCATTTCAAGCCGTGTTGGCTGGTTGGAAGTGATAGCAAAGAAAAACTACCTTGAACGAGGTCTAATTCAGCATTCTTGCCAGACCTCAGACCTGGACTAGGTCATTGATGATTGCCTACCTTAAGCATTGAGGCTCTTTCACTCATTTTTTACCAGCTGGCCTATCAACATAAACTTCCTTTATAATATCGCATGCTCAGAGTTCCAAAAAACTTATGCTGCCAACATGCTTTGGAGCATGGTTCCATTCTAAGATGATGACTGCCTTAATCAAATCTGTAGTGTCTTTTTCAAATTTTGACTTAACCATTTTTATAACAACAAATCACACTAATCAATCCACAGAGGAATATGTAAATATAATTTTTAATAATATTTAAATTTTCTTTTACCCAAACTTTTTTTAAATTTGACGGTATAAAGCAATAACTAAGGCATTTGCTTTAGAATTAGAACATCTGCACAACCACTTACAAGCTGTTTTCTTGGAAAAGTTATTTTATCATTTTGAATCACTATTTGTTTTCTCTATCAAATGAGGATAAGTTAACATTCTCTTAGAGTGTGAAGTATAAATGAGAAAGAAATAATAATTAAGGCTCATTATTGGAAATTGCTTTTCGCATTATGATTTATTATCATTAAAGTGACAAACTGTAATTTCACCACCCCATGGTAAAAACAAAAAAGGTGGTTTAAAAGCAGGCATCTAAGGGCTTCCCTGGTGGCACAGTGGTTGGGAGTCCGCCTGCCGATGCAGGGGACATGGCATGGGTGTGTGCCCCGGTCCGGGAGGATCCCACATGCCGCGGAGCGGCTGGGCCCGTGAGCCATGGCCGCTGAGCCTGAGGCCACAACAGTGAGAGGCCCGCATACTGCAAAAAAAAAAAAAGCAGGCATCTAGAGAGAAAATCTAAACAAAGACTTAATCTACAATATGAAAATTAATCCCAGATATTTCAAGAGCTGACTATAATTACATGTTTGAAATGGGGCTTAAGTAAAATAGGAATTTGCTCCTTTCAACTCTAGTCTTTAGCCAAGATTTTTAAAAATGCGTGTATATGTGGTTTCTATTTCTTCTAAAGTTTGGGAAAAAAAAGAGAAAATATGTTACTTAACAAATTTTTCAAGTACCTCTTTTAGATGTTCCCTGTGTAGACTTCTTCTAATCTGTTCATTCAGGCTTTGACTGATGGGTGAACTTCTGTGTCCTCTTCCCAGGTATGAGAAGCAAACACCTAAGTTTTCTAAGGTTTATGACCTATTCCCTTCTCTAATATGGTTCGCTAAGGCTTGGGCCAAAAACCAGCTACCCATATATATGGATAGAGTGATGTGGAAATATTTACACAGTAATAAATATAATTACTAATGAAGTGTAGAGCTAAAGCTAGGAATAGAAAACATTTAGGCAACTTACTGAATCAAAAATTACAGTAATGATCACAGTAAAAACTTATATTGATCAGTTAATTGTACTTGTAGGATTAGCAAACCAGAGAAATCAATTATTTTGAGAAATCAGTTTTTATCCCGTAGTTCCCATGGTGATATTGCCTAATCATCTTCTTCAAGTCACAATAAAGGTATATTGCAAAAAGAAATAAACATAGAGAGACTAAGTGATTAATACATTTAATTATAGTTTTCTGCATTGGATTTGGTCTCTATTCCACAAATCTTGTTTATTTTAAGGGTGCTTTGGGATCCTATCCTGCCTCTGTCACTTACTAGCCACCTGGGCATATGAGGTTGGAAAACAAACCATGTATCTCTAACATAAATTCAGTATACCTGCCTCACTGGCTACACAGCATTATTATCAAGATACAGTAACCTGGGTCTTCCCTGGTGGCGAGGTGGTTAAGCATCCGCCTGCCAATGCAGGGGTCACGGGTTCGAGCCCTGGTCTGGGAAGATCCCACATGCTGCGGAGCAGCTAAGCCCATGCGCCACAACTACTGAGCCTGCGCTGCCTCACTGGCTACACAGCATTATTATCAAGATACAGTAACCTGGGTCTTCCCTGGTGGCGAGGTGGTTAAGCATCCGCCTGCCAATGCAGGGGTCACGGGTTCGAGCCCTGGTCTGGGAAGATCCCACATGCTGCGGAGCAGCTAAGCCCATGCGCCACAACTACTGAGCCTGCGCTCTAGAGCCCGCGAGCCACAATTACTGAGCCCGTGTGCCACAACTACTAAAGCCCATGTACCTAGAGCCCGTGCTCTAGGTACAACAAGAGAACCCACCACAATGAGAAGCCTGCGCACTGCAACGAAGAGCAGCCCCCTCTCGCCACAACTTGAGAAAGCCCACATGCAGCAACAAAGACCCAACACAACCAAAAATAAATAAATTAAATTAATTTTTAAAAAAAGATACAGTAACCTAATAGGTAAGAAACCACTTCAAAAAATAATAAATCATTACAAACTACAAATGTTTTATAATGATATATCTTTGTACTTCTATTATCATTCTTAAAATAAATGTGGTGAATATACCATACAGCCAGAGGCTCAGGAAATTTGATCTTAATTTTAATTGTAGGTCATAGATAAATAATCCTGGTACCAAAATCATGCTTATAGTGATGACTCAATACCTCAGTAATGTGAGATCCAGGGGGGGAGTTGATAAAGAGATAAGCCTCTGTACTGACTTGTTACAGCCTTAGATCTCTCTTGGGAAACTGCCCAAACATTTGTATTTCCACAATCTATTTATTGAGAAAAATACTCTTTTCCTGAGAAAAATCTGGCTCTCAAATCTCTCACTGAGATAATGCAATTTCAGTAACTCTATTCAGGAACAAGTGTTGGAAGTCTAGTGAGAAATATATTTAACAAAAATCCATTTCCAGACTCTAATTGTTGTGAATATTTGGGAATTTTCAGTTGAAAATACTACTTATAAAAAATGAACTTCAAAACATTAAAAAAAAATAGAAAACTGTAAGAATACCGATAGGGCTTTTTGTCTTTCTCCCCTTACTGTAGATTTATTCTCATGTTACCTTTCTTCATTCATTATCCTTGGTGTTAGGGCACTGCAAACTCACCCAAAATGAAAAACAGCCAAGAAAGCACAAAGCTTAGAGATAAAAACAGTCTCTAGGTTTTAGTGGGCAGCCCCCCCAGGGTTCAGCCAAATTGAGTGGAGGGAAGTATTAAACACCAAGAGGATAACAACATTGCCACTGCTGAGCAGAAAATTGGAATTATTTTTCAAGTTATATTTTTTCTTTTTTTCTGGTTGTCGGGTTTTGTCTCTCCTGTCTTTCATTGCTACACTGAAAATAAATAAGCAGCCAACGTGAAATTTCTTTTAGACATGGCAAAGTACTCATTGAACTTACAGATTAATTGTAAAATTTTTAAAAAAAAGTTCAATGATATGTGATAAAGAAAATCTGAACTAGGAAGTTTAAATTATATAAGCACCATGATGATAATATACATGTAAACACAACATGTGATTTTTCCACATAAATTTATAAGATGATAAAATAACAAGAGTGTACCCCAAAACTAATGATAGAATAGAGTAATAACTGCCTACATGTTGTTATATGCCTTTCCCAAAATGATGTATTAGAAATTTAATGCTGGGGACTTTCCTGGTGGCGCAGTGGTTAAGAATCTGCCTGCCAATGCAGGGGACACGGGTTCGATCCCTGGTCCAGGAAGATCCCACATGCCGTGGAGCAACTAAGCCCATGCGCCACAACTACTGAGCCTGCACTCTAGAGCCCATGAGCCACAACTACTAAAGCCCTTGCACTCTAGGGCCCGCATGCCACAACTACTGAGCCCTCGTGCTGCAATTACTGAAGCCTGCGCGCCTAGAGCCCGTGCTCTGCAACAAGAGAAGCTGCCTCAATGAGAAAGCGTGCGCACCACAACGAAGAGTAGCCCCCGCTCGCAGCAACTAGAGAAAGCCCACACGCAGCAACGAAGACCCAACACAGCCAAAATTAAAAAAAAAAAAAAAAAAAAAAAAATTTAATGCTATCCTTCCAGCCTACTGTTGGTCTCTTCTATTACCTGTGAGCTTTTTGCTCTTTGAATCCTGCCACAAGTTCTCATCCACATCAACATCCATTGCCATTTCCTTTGAGCTGTTCTCACCAAAGCCAAATTGCCAACATATTTCTAGTTCCAATGGACTTAGATTCTTAGAAAAACATTCATTTTACATTAAGATCTGTACTGCCTCATCTTACAACTTGTAGCCCAGGAAACCTCCCATACCTAACCAAATTATAACAAAAATGTCTCTCAGTTTGGGCCTAAGGTCTTTACAAATCAGTGCTATATTTTCAATTGTTTAGATTTTCAAAGAGTCTGAGATGACATTCTCTACAAAGAATAAGCTCAATATAGCTCAACAAAGAATAAGCAAAATATTTTGCTTCCGTTTTTACAGTACACCCCAAATGATGTCAAGAATTACTTAAAATGATTATAATAGCTAAAATTTATTGTATTAGTCATCATTCTAATGACCTTTCCATTTAATCCTCACACCCTATGAAATAGGTTTTAGTAAAATACCCAGTCTATAAATGAGTAAATAGAGGCAAAGAGAGGATAAATACATTGTCAAATTCCCATAACTAGTAAGGTACAGAACTGGTATTTGAAGTTTTACAGTCTGTACTAGGTTACTAGAACTGCCATAAACAAAGTATGACAGACTGGGTAGCTTAAACAACAGAAATGTATTTCCTTACAGTTCTGGAGGCTAGAGTTTGAGATCAAGGTGTCAACAGGGTTTATTTCTTCTAAGACCTCTCTCCTGGGTTTATAGGTAGTCAGTCTTTCTCTGTGTGTCTGCATTCTCTTTTCTTTAATAAAGATACAAGTCATAAGACCCACCCCAATGACTTCATTTATCCTTAATTATCTATTCAAAGGCCTTATCTCCAAATACAGTCACATTCCGATGTACTGGGGGTTAAGATGTTAACATATGAATTTGGAGAGGACACAGTTCAGCTCATATCACAGTGTTAATCCAGATCCCTCCTCTTAACCACTAATAATGCAGAAGGAAGGGAGGGAGGGAGGAGGAAAGGAAGGGAGGAAGGGGCGAGGGAGGGAGGGAGAGAGATGTTGCTTAGGGCATTACTTGGAGTGATTTGATGGCTCTTGGTTTCCATATGGGATATAGCCACCTCTACCACAGTAATATACTTGTCAAGCAAACCAGAATAACCTTGGAGGCAGCTGGAGGTAGGGTGCTTTCTAGACAATGCTGAGACAGATTGACCAATTCTTGGGAGAGCAGCTTGGTATGGTGATGTGACCTTGAGCTCTGAAGTTACACAGATATAGGTGCAAATATTAGCTCAGTTTCATTCTACTTGGAAAAATTATATTCCCTTTCTGAGCTTCAGTTTTCTTAACATGGGTGTAATATTTCATATAGGATAGGATTTTTAAGAGTATTATAGTTGATATGAAGTTCATAGATGAGCTCATATCCTCAACAAGTGAAAACCTCAAAGTTCTTCATTTTTCCTTTCCATTTTTGCTCCTCACTAGAATCACACAGACCACTTGCCTTTCTTTCACATACCCTCTCAAGAATATTAATATCATAAATAAATAGTGAAGTAACAAATAATACATTTCTTTCACCTAATTACCTCTTTTCTAAGCACACCTTTCTTTACTCATCTCTCCTACACACTCACCATCTCTTTTGATTGGATTTAAGCAATCACCCTGTCTTCTTTCTTTGAGTTGCAAATTACCTATCACTTAAGCAAAATTTTACAAATAGAAATCTACTCTATTCATTTTACATTTTCTTTGAAAAATTTCTTTTTAAACAAATTTTTCAATTAAAAAAATATATATATATATATTTTTTTTTTTTTGCGGTACGCTGGCGTCTCACTGCTGTGTCCTCTCCCGTTGCGGAGCACAGGCTCTGGACGCGCAGGCTCAGTGGCCATGGCTCACAGGCCCAGCCGCTCCGCGGCAGGTGAGATCTTCCCGGACCGGGGCACGAATCCGTGTCCCCTGCATTGGCAGGCGGACTCTCAACCACTGCGCCACCAGGGAAGCCCCTCAATTAAAATATTTTATACTTCCAGAAAAGTGGAATAAGCAATACAAAAGACACAATTAGAAAAATAAATGTGGATAGATGGACATTCCATCACATTGATTCTAATGTCTTTATTTTTTGGTGGGAGTGGTAGAAATAAATAAAACTGTATGGATATATCCAATGATCCATATTGTAACCTAATTTTAATTCACAAAGTTTATCCACATTAATTCATTTATTTATCCTTATGTCAGTCATTATTTTGGGTATTGAACATAGAATTGTGAATGTTATGCTAAGAATGGAAAATGCTTTAGTGATGGAGAGACAGTGACTATTTATGCAAATAAATATGTAAGTGGTGATAAATGCTATTCCAAAAACAAAGCAAGTCATTACTTTTAGGAATGTAAAATGGTGCAGCTGCTTTGGAAAACAGTTTGGCAGTTCCTCAAATGACTAAACAGAACTATCATATGATCCAATAATTTCATTCCTAGGTATATACCTAAAAGGAATAAAAACATATGTCCTCACAAAAACTCGTGCACAGATGTTAATAGCAGCATTATTCATAATATCCAAAAAGTGGTAACAGCACAGATGTTCATTGAATGATGAATGGATAAATAAATTGTGGTATATTTATAGAATACTTTTAGCAATAAAAAGAAATTAAGTACTGGGACTTCCCTGGTGGCAGTGTGATTAAGAATCTGCCTGCCAATGCAGGGGACACGGGTTCGAGCCCTGGTCTGGGAAGATCCCACATGCCGCTGAGCAACTAAGCCCGTGTGCCACAACTACTGAGCCTGCGCTCTAGAGCCCACAAGCCACAACTACTGAGCCCGTGTGCTGCAACTACTGAAGCCCACACGCCTAGAGCCCGTGCTCAGCAACAAGAGAAGCCACCACAATAAGAAGCCCACGCATCACAACAAAGAGTAACCCCCACTCACTGCAACTAGAGAAAGCCTGCATGCACACAGCAACAAAGACCCAACACAGCTGAAAATAAATAAATAAAATAAATAGTTTTTTTTGTTTGTTTTTGTTTTTGTTTTGTGGTACGCGGGCCTCTCACTGTTGTGGCCTCTCCCGTTGCGGAGCACAGGCTCCGGAAGCGCAGGCTCAGCAGCCATGGCTCACGGTCCCAGCCACTCTGAGGCATGTGGGATCTTCCTGGACCGGGGCACGAACCCCTGTCCCCTGCATCGGCAGGCGGATTCTCAACCACTGCGCCACCAGGGAAGCCCAAAATAAATAGTTTTAAAAAAAGAAATTAAGTATTGATATATGCTACAGTATGGGTTAACCTTGTAAACATTATGCTAAATGAAAGAAGCCAGACTCAAAGCCATTTATATGAAATGTCTAGAATTAGGTGATATATAGAAACACAAATTATATTAATGGTTTCCTAGGAACATGGAGATGGGAAAATTGCTGGGGGTGATGGCTAAAGGGTGGGGAATTTTTTTATAGTGTAATGAAAATATTCTAAAATTGATTGTGGTGATGTTTATACAACCCTGTGGATATAGTTATAGCTATTAAAACATTTTTTTAAA
Organism: Physeter macrocephalus; assembly: GCF_002837175.3. Classification (NCBI taxonomy): domain Eukaryota; kingdom Metazoa; phylum Chordata; class Mammalia; order Artiodactyla; family Physeteridae; genus Physeter; species Physeter macrocephalus. The sequence continues at coordinate 92,308,784 of NC_041215.1, read as the reverse complement.
ATTGAAATTATCAAAATTAAAAGTTTGTGCTTATCAAATATACATATAAAATTGAAGAGATAAGACATAGACCAAGATAGAATACTTATATATATTTGGCAAAGAACTTATATCCATAATATATAAAGAGCTCCTACAATTCAATATTGAAAAGACAAAAAAATCTTTAAAAAAACCCCTCAAGTTATTGGGATAGAGAGTAATAGAGGAACTGGTGGTTGTTAATTTTTAAATATGTGCTCAAAGAAGGTCTTTTGGAGAGAGGATACCTGACAAGTGTCCTAACTAAAAGAAGGGAGTCTGTCATTCCAGGATCTTGTAGAAGAGTGCCCCCATGAGAGGAAATAACAAATTTAAAGTACTAAACCTAGAATGAATAGGCTATGTTCAAGAATCAAAAGCTTCAGTGGAGCCAAGGGATTAGTAGGCAGCATCCATAAAGCTGAGTAATTACAGAAAAGACTGACAGGAAATAAAGTTGAAAGGGGACCTGGGAATGACGTATTGGACACCTTTTCCCTTGTCAAAATGATCCTCCCTAATGATGATGATGATGGGGCTACAGCAAAATATTTCCTATCTCCTGCCTTGTGTCTTTAACCGCCCTTATACTGTTCCACTTAGAAAACATAACCTCAAATGTAATCTGTCCTGACCAAATTTGTCCCTAATATGTACACCAATCAATATTTACCTTAATTTACCAAGTTGCATGACTAGCACACAACAATTCACTCAGGATATACTTGAATCCTCTGACCTTCATATTCTGTATCTATTCAATGACTCAGTTTTATCAATACTAACTCAAAATACCTGCCCCTTTCTCTGTAGTTCCACTGATAACTCCCTTTTCATAATTTCAGTCTGATCTGCAACATTCTAGCTGTTAATTCCACTTATAATTTTTCCCTCTCAACATCTTTCCATACATGCTGGATTTTATTAATGCACAAAGCATATCATACTTTTTAATATTTTTCTAGCTCAGAAAGCCTACTGACTTTTTCTTATCTGTAATATTATCTCTCAAGATATTTTCCAAAAATATTTTTTGGGAAAATAGTCCCTTGACATATAAATTTGGAAAAGCAGTTACTATATCTCCCATAGAAGATACTATTGCACATTACCACGTTAAGGATTCTTTAAAAGTCCTAGAGTTAAGAAACCTATATAAATTTTTAAACTTAGATATAAATATATATTAATCTATGAACACTTTTTAAATATAATAACTAATAACATCTTGCTGAACTGGTATTCTAGGAACATACCTTGACTAAAAAGGTTAAAATTGATGCTGCAAATTATCATTAAAGTGACTATAAAATGTAAGTTATATGACATAACTGTGTTATTCCGCAAAGTGAGTAAAATGTGTTAGTTCAAATGCATAAATTTTTAGAACTGAAATGTAATTTAAGGACAATCTAGCCCAAGTCAAGCATTTTATGAATCAGGTTCAGAAACGTAAATTTCCGAAGGTTACTTAGGTTGCTGGCAGAGCTGAGCTTAGAATTTCTAGTTTATTGCACTAATGTATAAATACTATTTTTATTCAAGGTAAATAATTTAACGTATATTTATTATTCACTACTATGTGCCTGGTATATGCAAAGATATTCTCACAATTCATCTTGGCACTTAACATTGCATTTGTATTTAATTCAGTTGGTTGAGCATAAATTCCTTAAGGGTCAAGGCTTTCTCTAGATTTTTAAATCTCCCTTTGTGACTAACATATTATTGTGCACAACTAGTCACTGAATCAACACATTCATGTAATGTATTCTTGCTTAAATAACTTCTGATGACAGATAATACATTAAAGAGGATTTAGCAAGAGTGAAGGCCCTCTTCCTGGTTCATAGCTGGTGACTTCTCACTGTGTCCTTACATGATGGAAGGTACAAGGGACCTCTGTGGGATCTCTTTTATAAGAACACATCCCATCCCTCATGATCTAATCCCTTCTGAAAGGTCCTGCTTCCTAATACCATCACCTTTGGGAGTTAGAATTCTACATAAGGACTTGGGGGAACACAAACATTCAGACCATAGCATAATTCCACCAACAATGTTAAAGGTCCACATCCTCACCAACATTTTGTATTGTCAGTTTTTATTAATTTTAGTTGTGGTATCTCATAATAGTGCTGATTTGTATTTTTTGATGAGTAATGATGTTGAGCATCTTTTAATATGCTTATTGGCTGTATATATATAATCTATTGAAAAGTGCCTGGACAATCTTTAATCCATTTTTAATTGCATATTTATTTGTAGTTCTTTATACATTTTTAATATATAATCTTAAGATATATGAATTTCAAATACTTCCTCACAACTTGCCTTTTCAGTATCTTAATGGTGCTTCCTTTGCTGAACAGAAGTTCTTGATTTTAATGAAATCCAATTATCAGTATTTTATTTTTAATTGGTGCTGTTTATATCTTGATTCAAAAATGCTTGCCAACCTCATCATGAATATATTCTCATATGTTTTTTCTCCTAAAATTTAATGTTTTATCTTTCACATTTAGATGGTTGAATTCTCTTGAATCAATTTTTGTGTATGATACCAGGTTGGGTAATACATATTTTTAATGGGGCCAGCTATTTAAGACAATAGAGTACAGAAAGGTACAAGGATGTGTAAGAGGTGTGTTTATCACTGCATAGCTTCAGGTCGGGTTTGTTATCTTGTTTGTCATTTTACAATGTAATTATGCATTTTGAAACTTAAAAATAAGTTCATTACAATAATATATAATTACATCAGTTCACTCTAGTTGATCTCCACAAATTACAGTTTTATGAATGTTATAACAAGTTGTACTATTTTTTCAGTGGCACGCACACCCAAATCAGTCTTCTACACTGCTCTTAGAAATTGAAATATTTAGTGGTTTTGGTCACTTTTCAGAGGCAACATTGTGGAGAAGAAAAAGTACTGAACTAGCAATCTGCTCACTTGAATTCAAGTTCTGTATCAGTCATTAATTAGCTATGGCTTGCTATAGAGCATACTCATATAGTTTTTTCTGTCCAACACCCTTGGTTTCTTCTGGAAGCAATAATCTACTCCTCCTGGAAGCTACACCTGTCCACTCCACCCTTAAACTCATATATTAAGATTTTCAGTGTTTTGACATTTTCCTATTCCCTGACCCCTGACTTTTTTAGGGTCCACCAAATCTGTGCTAGCCTCCTGTAGCTCTCCACCTCAAACATATTGGTCCAGTGGTGGGACACTTCCAAACTGAAACTATCAATGCTATGCTGAAACTATGTGAATCTAATCCATGAAGAAAAGTAGTCACACTATTCTGATTAGGCCTTTCATATGCACAATTCCTTCATATCCACAATTCCTCTATATCAGCGGTTCCACATCCAAGGATTCAAGCAACTGTGGATTGTGTAGTACTATAGCATTTACTATTGAAAAAAATCCATGTATAAGTGAACCCATGCAGTTCAAATCCATGTTGGTCAAAGGTCAACAGTGTATATGTATATTTGTACATACATTTAAATACATATATATTTGTGAATTCAAATACTTTATGATATGATTTAGTAGTTATGTAACACTGCTACTGACTAAAATTCAAAAATGTGTTAACATTTCCAAAGTGTGAGAAAATAGGTTATGCATTTCACTAGTGATTTTAATGAAGTTTAAAGCAAATGCCATTTATTACTTTATTTATTTATTATGACTACACTTTAATGACGTATATTGCAGCTGTGATCCACTATAGACATAAACAGAATATTCTCTAAATTGTTTTTGATGGAATATCTGTTCCTTCATTTCTGAATGTTTACTGATAACATTGCTCTTTCCTTCCTGATTCCAATCGCATCAGCGGCTGAACACGTGCATGCATTCTCTTCTTTTCTCTTCCCATGCTGTGTGAACATTACACATTTCCTTCCACTTTTGAATCCAAAGGAAAAATAGCCTTAAAGAAAAAAATTTATATGTGCTTTTCCATTATTTTTTGCTATTGATCTTTAAATAATTTTGAAACAGGAAGTCTCACTCTCCTGCTGAAATCTGTTTCCTATAGAGAGTAAATGTGTTGATTTATCACTTAAAGTCACTTTTCTATGAAACTCTTGAATCAGGTAACTCCCTAAGTTGAGGGAGAAGAACTGGGACAAAGGACTGGCTAGAATGTTAGACATTTCTTTTTTCAACAGTTCTGTTTGCAATAGAAAACCTGGTTAGGAAATTGGTTATAAAAACAGAAACAGGGCTACCCTGATGGTGCAGTGGTTGAGAGTCCGCCTGCCAATTCAGGGGATACGGGTTCGTGCCCCGGTCCGGGAAGATCCCACATGCCGTGGAGCGGCTGGGCCCGTGAGCCATGGCCGCTGAGCCTGCGCGTCCGGAGCCTGTGCTCCGCAACGGGAGAGGCCACAACAGTGAGAGGCCCGCGTACCGCAAAAACAAAAAACAAACAAAGAAAAAAACAGAAACATATTTTAAAGGAAACAAAGATGAAAATTTGGAAATGTGTTTCTTTTTTGAAATGGGAGTAAAGGGAAAGAGAAATCAGAAATTGAAAGTTGCATTAAAGAAATAATAGAAAAATGGAAGAAAAATTAAAGTAAAATTAGTTCTGACTCCAAAAAGAATAGTTATGAGAAAGATGTGGCAAATAGAATTGCAAATGAAAATGGTTCTTAATACATACTTAGTCATGTTGATCAGGATTACCCATGTCTCTCAGTTGTTGCCATTTTAATGTGTGTTTTCAAGATTGAAATATGACCTCTGTACTTGAATATTATTAGCTATATGCACTGAAAGTATGTGTGTCTACAATATTGAATGCTATTACACGTTTTAAATATGACTCATGGAATTTGTGGACAGAAATGTATGAGAATACACATTAAATGCCATAGAAATTTACATGTGGACGTATGCATAAGGTTCCTACTAGTCTATATATAAATCCACATTAACATTTTATTTATTAGATATATCTGTGTTCTGTATTTCAGAGATGATTGACGCAATGAAGAAAGAACAGATTTTTTTGGTTTCTGTATGTCTGCTGCTTAGTTGTGCCTGTGCCCCTCTTAATACTGTTCCTGAGGAAGGTGAAGAACATACAAACATTACAGGTAAAATGTTAGAAGCATTCATCTTTTTAAGCTAGTCAACGGTTTTAATCCAAAAATTTAATACATTTTTCTCCATCTTGTAGAAAAATCAGTTTTTATTGAAGTGACATTTTTCCAAAATCTTAGTCCAAAAAAAAAAAGTCACTTTAGCAAGGAAGGTCTCTTTTTTCTCAGACTATATATTAAATACTGAAGTACCTCTGAAAAATTGCAAGGAGCAAAATGATATAGATACAACTCTCTATGAACCTTGATGTCACCCTTTGGCTGGGAAAAGTATGAGAAGGAAAAGGAAAGTACAAACATCTGAGGTTTCAGTCATTCTCTCCTTCTTGCCTTTATTCCTCAAATAAAAACTTCTCAGATGAGTCCAGAGTAAGAATCTAGTCAAGCAGGACACCAGAAGATCTGGGTAATAGAAGATAGTTCTAATCCCATAAAGTTCTGTATCTAAAAATAAAATACAGTTGACCCTTGAGCAATGCAGGGGTCGGGGCACCAAACATCAGTGAAGTCAAAAATCCACATATAACTTATAGTCAGCCCTCCGTATCCACGATTCCTCTAGGTCCTGCGTTCTGCATGCAGATTCAGCCAACCACAGGTGATACAGTACTATAGTATTTATTACTGAAAAAAAATTTTGTATAAGTGAACCCATGCATCTCAAACCTGTGTTGTCCAAGCATCAACTGTTTTAACAATAAAACAATAGAACAAGGAGGAGACTGTGTAGTGATCGTTATTATAGATTTATTTCTTTCTTAAAAGTAATATTTTGTGGCAAATTAGTAAATTAGTGATAAAAATCTCGTCATTGTTAATAATGAGAGACTGAACAAAGTGATAGATAGCTTCTATTCATTTGTATATATGTTTATGATGTACAAAAGATCTCCATAAATACATTTTGATTTCATATCTCCAACAGCTCTTTAATGTGATTTTGTTCCTTGTACTAACCTTTGATAAAGATTGAATAAATATATCTTATGTGCCTGAAACTCTGGTAGCTGCTAGGGAAGAAGTGATGACTGAGACCAGGTTCTCCAAAATTTCATGGTTTCACAAGGGAGACTTTAATGTAGACAGATTATTTCAGTGTAATGTAGTAAGTGAAATGATAAGAGGCATGCATAAGGGTGCTGCTCTTGACACAAAGAAAAGGGGGACTCATCTAAGCTTGGCTATCTGAGAGCTTGGCACAGGGAAGTGGCCAAATGGTACATGCTACATCACTTCAGCCTGCACCCAAAAATGAGACACTGGGAGCAGATCTGAAGGTCTAGACCAACTGGACCCACAGCTTGAAGTACATCTGCCCAGGCAAGCCCAGCCTACATCAGCCCCCAGCTGACCGGTCGATAAGAAGCAAACCCAGCTGGGATCAGAAGGGCCATTCACATCCTACCCATGAATGAAAAATAAAGGCTTATTATTATATGCCACCGAAAAATACATATATATTATTGGGAAAATTTCCTAAAGATGGAACATTATTTGATAAAGTAAAAACCATTATGTGCCTTATGAGAGTAGGAATGTGGGCACTATGAGATGGACTCTAATTCTTCGTTCCACTCATTTTTCAGAAGGGATGGCTGAAGTTCTAATATTCTGGAGGTTGGGTAGAGAAGGAATGCAGAGGTTATAGTAAGTCCCAACAGGGCAAAGCAGGCAATCCCGTCTTAGAAAGTGGGAGGAGAAAGAGTCCAAGTGTTCCTCATATTCACCTCATCCAAGCTCCCTCAATTAGGGTGAGAAAATGCATGCCAGTTAACCAGGATGTTCCTGAAAACATCCTGAAAACATGTGGCAGTTGCTACTGCCACAGTCAGCCAAGAAACCAGAATTAACCCATCAATAATTAAACCCAAGTTTAAAATCTCTGGGTAAATCCAGACCAAACCCACCTGGATAAGGAAAAATTTTGATCTTAAAGCTAGATTTGAAGACCACTTAGCTGACTGGCTGCACAGTCTTATGCAGTTTTGGTTTTCTTTTGTTTTGCTTTTAATTAATCTTGTGATAGCATGATCCTGTGTCTGTATCGATTCAGTTTTGGAGATACCATCTATCACATTCTGCCAAGGTCATGCCATCATTTTATAGATGTATGCCATTTCATTGAAATACTGTACTAGCATTTTATTGGAAAATCATTACAAGGTTTTACGGCTTCTCTCACAAGTCAATAGTAGACTTTTTAAAATTAGTTCAACCAGCAGGGAGGATGAAATAGAGAAACTTTTTGATAAGATAAAAATGATTAAAAAATAGTGGTGATAAGGTTGTTTTTTTAAAAAGAAAATTCCTTTAGACTGGGAGAGACAAGATTAGCACGGAGCATTTAGAGAAAGGCAAGTATGTTTCATAACATTTAGAATCAGACAGACCTAAGTATGCATGTGTAGTTTGCCATATAGCAGCTTTGCAAAATTAGATGAGTTTATGTAAACTCTCTGACTCCCAGTATCCTAATCTATAAGTAAGTGATATAAATAACTACATTTAAATGGTTGTTATATAAACTGCATAAAAGCGTCTGGCATATTTCCTAGCACAGAGGAGGCAGAGTACATGTCTGTGTTCTTCCTTTCCATAGAAATCAAATATTTTAGAGAGTCAAGTAGCATATAGACTCCTTGATAGTAGGTTAACCTTAAAGCTCTATGTTCCCAAACAAATTCCAGGAGGATGAGAATTCTAATAGTCAAGGATATGACACATCCCCAAATATATCATGAGCCTTCTATTCAACATCCCAGGACAGGGGGAGGGAAGACTGAGGTTTTAATTCTCAGACTGTGAGACATAAAATATTGGGTTGGCCAGAAAGTTCCATAAGATGTGATGGAAAACCCCTAACTTTTTGGCCAACCCAATATAAGAAATTAATTCTGAAAATAATTAGATATAAACCATAATTCTGTTTATCTCACTACATCAGATTAAAGTCCTGTTACATTGTCTTGTATGTTTTTTCCAGTTTTATGGCCTTAGGTAGATCCTTGTCACAGTCAACGCTTTCTTCAAGTCTCAGGAAAGTTACCCCTGATCCCCTCAGAAAAGCTTAAGTATCTTATTATACACTTACACAGCATCCTGAACTTCTTGAATATATATATAACTAAGTCTTTAGTGTCCGCATGCTCCATGAAGTGGGGGGGGGGGTGGTTACTGCCACCTAATTTACTATCATATCTGCCATGACAGCACAGTGCCTGACACACATGACCAACACACGATCGTTAACTTTTGAAAAGGTTTATCGGGGCTTCCCTGGTAGCGCAGTGGTTGAGAGTCTGCCTGCCGATGCAGGGGACACGGGTTCGTGCCCTGGTCCGGGAGGATCCCAC
>NC_041215.1:92287310-92300180 GCF_002837175.3 Physeter macrocephalus | reverse complement strand
GGGAAGATCCCACATGCCGCGGAGCGGCTGTGCCCGTGAGCCATGGCCGCTGAGCCTGCGCGTCCGGAGCCTGTGCCCCGCAACGGGAGAGGCCACAACAGTGAGAGGCCCACGTAACACACACAAAAAAGAAAAGAACAGGTTTATCTAAATTAAAGAATCAAAACAAGACAAACTTTCATCCCTTTTTAGTGGCATGGCATGGCTGTGTGTCCAAAGGGGCCACCTGATCACTCCTCCAAATCAGGAATGCTGTGCCCAAGTGCGAGGTTGCAAGCTCACTGCACAAAAGAATATTCTAATATAGGATTCGTGTAAGAAATACAATAAAATATGAATGGTAAAAATGAGTAACTAGATAATAATTAGTAAAATACATTACTCAAAATTAATTCTTAGTGTTTTCTTTAGGAAATTGCTATAAAATCATTACCTGCATTCATCACTGAAACCATTTTTAATTTTTATAAAGTGAAGTTTAGAAAAACTTATTGAGTGAAAATTGTAAAATTAAATCTATGTGCTTGACTTAAATGCCAATTAAGGAATCTCAGTCACACAGATCTGTGACAGTATCACTCAGTTATTAAGAAGGTGAGCAGTATCTGGTATAAAACTATCTGAGGGTCAATTCTGAAGCCATCACTTATGGTGTGAACTGAACAATTAATTTTTGCAGTGCTCTTTTATAATCTGTAAAGTGGAGATAATAATGCCTAATTCAGAAGGTTGTTGTGATCATTAAATAATATAATTGCAAAATGTCTGGAGCACAGTAATTACTCAGTAAATGTTAGCTGTTACTACCAGGACAACTGCTACAACTATGGTGTAATAGCCTTTGTTTGTGGTGCACTGCCACCACCTGGTGGCACCATTACTAAATAGCAGGTTGAAACTAGGATGGTATATCCTTAATACAGAAAATGTAAAATAAAAGATTTGGCATGATGATAAGGAATATCAAATATATGAAAAGTCAAAAATGCGGGACTAATCAATGAGAAAGAATTTTATATAAATTATTGATTTATAAGACATAGTTTCCCTAAGTATACAGTATTTGGCAACTCAGGTAAAGCTGTCTGTGTTCTACAAGTGGCCTATATTAAAGGTGCCTGTCTGAAGCACTGCTTCAATGATTCAGTGTCTGTAGAGTTCTAAAGTAACATTAACTTGAGAATCAAGACCATCATATTGTATGAGAAGTGCTATAGGAATTTCTGAAATAATGGTATATAGCCATAAGATTTGAAAATGTCAGAGAGTTTTTATTCTAGCTCATTTCTCAAAATTATTTATGTGACTTCTGAGATTCTAAGATCTGCTCCTAAGAGAGGATATTTATACAAGTGATAGGTCAAATTTTTGTCAGCCCTACAAAAATGTATATAGAGCAGATAAAACATAAAGTGCTAATTCAGTGACACATTGTGGGCCATCTCTCAGTCAGATGCACCACTTAGGGTCCTTGAAGCTTTCTAAATTCTCACAAATTTTTAACAACTCAGAATGTCATGTATAGAATTATCAATCTTTAAGTAAAGAAAGGAATATAAATAGCATTCACAATCATGCATAAATGTACTACTCAGAAAATGCTTTCGCTTATTTTTGAATTCAAACTGACAGTTGTAACTTCAGTGATAAAGGGAAAATATATTTTTTTCATGTCATTTTTTGTTTATATACAGATATATACAATACTCTAAAATGTTATTATATATTATTAATTTCTAGAGAGGAAGTACTTGTGTGTATAATTTAAGAAAATTAATTATTTGTAATTTATAATATTTAACACCTAAATTTTCATAACTAGGGAATGGTTTAATGTAGTATGATATATACATACATGTATGAATATAAATATTCTGTTGCTTTTTCTTTCATGAGGATTGGAGTCATGTACCAGCCCTGATATTGTTGCTTTGCCTCTCACTGTTGTGGCCTGTCCCGTTGCGGAGCACAGGCTCCGGACGCGCAGGCTCAGCAGCCATGGCTCACGGGCCCAGCCGCTCCGCGGAGTGTGGGATCTTCCCGGACCAGGGCACGAACCCATGTCCCCTGCATCAGCAGGTGGACTCTCAACCACTGTGCCACCAGGGAAGCCCTATTGTTGCTTTTAAAGAGTTGTTTTATATGTAAAAAAATGACACAGCTGTGGATTAGGGAGACATCTCTACTTATTTGTAATGTCAACACATCAGTTACCTTATAACTACTACTCAATTCCATATTGGTCAACTGGTACAAGTTTAAGCAACATCTGTAACAAGAGTCTAGAAAAAATATTTGATATTTTTCCTTAAAAGTTGGTTAATAATCAACTATTAAAGTTTAATAAAGTTGGTAAGACCTGTCTCATTTGGTAAGTTTATATATTTTATCTAACTTTTTGATAACTTTTCATAGTTTCTTATATCAGCCTGTTTTATTATCGTTGTACTTCTTAAAATTAAGATGTATTAAAAATGAAATGAAAAGGAATGTTATTCTTTTATTTTTACCTTGTAGATGCTGAGTTGCCACCATTGAAACTTGTACATTCATTCTGTGCATTGAAAGCAGATGATGGCCCATGCAAAGCAATGATAAAGAGTTTTTTTTTCAATATTCACACTCAGCAATGTGAAGAATTTATATATGGGGGATGTGAAGGAAATCAGAATCGATTTGAAAGTCTGGAAGAGTGCAAAGAAAAATGTACAAGAGGTAGGTTTCTGGAGACACTTATCACCCAGAAACCTTTAGAGTTATTAGATCTAATCATAGATTTGATAATTTTAGAAAAAAAGTTAAAACTATTTTAACATTCCAAGGAATCTTTTTTCACTTTTTTAGCTTTAATGTTCAACTACTGTTTTTCATTTTTTTGTATCAGTCATTATAAAATACATTAAGCTTATTGTCCTATACTCCATAATAAAGAGGGAAGAAAACCCTTAAGTTTGCAGAACAAATTTTATATCTGCAGCAAATTAAGTGTAATTCAGCCTCCTTGGGTAGCTATGAGTTCACAGGAAATAAATTGTTATTCACAGTGACCTAGACTTTCCTTTACCAATACAATGATCTCATAGTTGTTTCCCTGTCAAGATAATGAATTAATCCAATTTGAGGTTCTCAACAGCTACTAATTAGAAAATTATAGAGATATATATATGAAAGTAAAATCCTTCTCTTTGGAGCCTTGGAATAATGTAGAAAATATCATCCCTGATGACCTATGAAGACCTTACTGAACCCAACTTTTCATAGTTTTACTAAGTTATAAGGTTTAAAAGCATATCACGATAATTCTACTATTAAACTTTATTGAACACTTTTATTCTTTTAATCATGTTAAAACAACTTTTTTTTTTTTTTTTTGCAAATTCTACAAATTACAATGTTTCATGTGGTTTTCTCTCTTTAGACTGAGATAAATTCCAAACAATTACTCGTCAAAATTTTGAATGTTTTTATCTCAGTTTTATTCTTCTGAATTGAGAGCTATGTGAGAGATAGAAAATCCTGAGTTGTCTTTATTTCTGCAGTTTCTAGTCCCAAATTTCCCCACTGCATGTTCTTAGAGACAGTTGAATTAAACTGTAGGGCCATAGCAATGGTATCTTTAGTTAACATTGGTGTCTTGTTTTTTGCAAAGCAGGCAGGTCTGCATTTTCACTCTGATAATACTTTCCTAAACAGCTTTTAAAAAACAGCCTTGGCATCATTATGCTCTTGGCCTATGGGAAAATCTCAGTGTGGTAAAAACAGAGAGCTTTTCTCCTCTGTGACTGTTGTATGCTCCAGAGCTGGCAGAAAAGAATTGATGTGAATGAATTTCTTTATCTCAGAGCACTTATTTCCCTCTTTCCTCTCCATAGATGTGCTAGAAATGTTACTAACACAGATTAGGCAGTTCAGTGGTTCTCTGTAGTACCTTTGGTTTTTGTGATTGCCTGGTCATTTTCCATTCATTACAGATTTCTATACCCTGTTCTATTTCATACTGGGCCAAGTATCCTTTTGTACTGAGTATCACTCAGGTTCAGCACCTTGGCTAGAGGCCTGGTTGCCTCATTCTTTGTAATCCTCACTTTTTCATGTAGCAGCCTACTTAATTTCATCAACTGGCCTCCTTCCTGAAATACATACCTATTTAGTTTTTATAATTTACAAATCTTTTATTTCACCATTGTGAAAAGTTACCCTTTTCTTCAGAAATTAATCAAATATAATGATTTTGTTCTTCAGTGAATGTCCTGCTATAATGTTTTCTCAAACATCATTACTGCCTACCATAACTGTATGTCTTTTTCCCCCATCTCCTCATTATCTCTTCAAAAGTCATTGATATTACTGTTTGAATATCTGAGTGTTTTATATAGTAAGCTACTGTTAAGGATATAGCTGACATAGAAGAATTACTAAGCTTTTAAAAAATCACCTAAGGAGAAAATTCCATCTTCAGCTGTGATGGAGTAACTGGAGCTGAACTTTCTCTCCTAATGTAAATAACTAGAAAACTGGGCAAAATATATGAATCAGCTGTTTACAGACATTGATCAAAAGGCAGTGCAGGATTGTGATCTCTGAGAGATGGGAAACACATGAGGTGAACCCTCTGGTCTCCCCAGCAATCTGCATGAAGGCACTTCAGACCACAGTTAAAGGAGGGAAATACCAGCATAGCATGGTGGTCTCCCTGGTGGAGGATGTGGAGATTGGAGACTGGTAGACTGATGTGGCTGGGTTTTGAGGGACAATATGTGAGAGAGAATGGACATATGTAGAGAAAAAGCTAAAAAATCTGGATAAGGATCCCTTTGAGTTTGTTACTGAATAATAAAACTGCATGCACTTGGTGAAATTCCATGAGTTTGCGAAAGTAATTACAGGGATTTGTAAGTGGAACAATTCCCAGAGCTCCCACATGACTAGGAGAAATTTTACATTTAATTTAGTACTAGGACTAAATTAGACCTAGAGTAAAAGCTACTTTAACCTTGCCATAGTGAAGCTTAAACCAAGCCTTAAAAGTTCCAAATGATCCACAAGTAACCTAACTACTTGCCAGAAGGCACTTCTTTAATGGAAGATGGTAAAACATTCTTTAATGGAAGACAATAAAATCCAGCAGCCAACAGCATAATATTCAAAATTATCTATAATCCCCCCACCCAGAATACTAAACATTTGAAGAAGCAGCAAACTGTGATCCATAATTAGGAAAAACGTGCTCAATTCAAACAGAGAAATGACAGAGGTGACGAAATTAGTAGACAAGGACTTTAAAATAGCTATTATAAATATGGTAAAGGATTTAAAGAAAACATGAACATTATAAGGAGAAAATGGAATATATAAAAGAGAACTAAATGGAAATTCTAAACATGAAAAATCCAGTTATAAAATAAGAAATTTTCTAGATGTACTTAAAGCAGATTAGACATTACAGAAGAAAAGGTCAGTAAACTTAAAGACAGAGCAATAGTAACTGTTCAAGATGAAGGACAGGATTAAAAAAAAGCTAAACAAGCAAACAAAAAAGAATATAGCCCAATAACCCATGACAGGAAATCAAGAAGTCTATCAAAATGTGTAATTGGAGTCCTGGTGGTTGGGGCAGAAGATATGTAAACAAAAAAATGGCAAAGAATTATCCACATTTGATGAAAACTGTAACTTGTAGAACCAAGAACATTGACAAAATCAAAAAAAAAAAGAATCAAGAAAAAGAAGTCCACACAAATGCATATAATAATCAAATTGCTGAAAATTGTGGATAAAAAGTAAATCATAAAAAAACAAGGAAAATGATACATGAGGGAATGAAGATCAAAAGACTCCCCAAGTTCCCATCAAGAAACAATTCACAAGAGAAGAAAATGGAACATCTTCTTTGAAGAGCTAAAGGAAAAAATAAACTGCCAATTAGTAATCTAGATCTATTAAAAATACCCTTATAATGGAGATAAACACTTTTTCAGATTAACAATATCTGAGAAAATTTATTGCTAGCAGACTTGCACTGTGAGTAATAGTAAAAGATTTAAAACTAAAGCACACAGGAAAGGAGGGGGAACATATGAGATTACTGTTGTAAGGTTCTGATACTACAGATGAAAGTGGTATAAATTACTTGAAGCCAAATTGTCATGAATTAAAGATGCATATTAAAATTACATTAAATTTTAATGGTATAATCACTCCAGTTAAAAGGTATATAGTAGACAGTATAAAAAAATCACGAACTAAGTACGTGTTGTCTGCAGGAAAGGCATTTTAAAAATACAGACACAGAGAGGTTAAAAGTGAAAAGATGAAAAAAGATATACCATGCAAGCACAGATCAGAAGAATGATTAGTAAAAGTAGACTACAGGACAAGGAATATTGGCAGGAGAAAGGGAAGATACATAATAGGAATGAGGGCCAATTAATCAAAAAGCCATAATAATCCTCAATGTCTATGTGTATGCCTCAATTACAGAACTGGAAAATTTTCAGAGAAAAAACTGACAGTAGTGAAAGGAGAAATATGATGTATATCTTATATATTAAGACTTGGAAGCTGAAGTTTTGTTTTATTTTGGAGACCTTCGAGAACTATGGCTTGTAAATTACCATGCCTGAGAATAAAGTCAAGCCAAATATTTCAGAGAATAGGAACTAAGGATGTGTTTAGTTTCATATGTATGCTCAGCTGTCCTTTTGCATGTAAAGCTGTTTTATCAGTTGTTTCCAAATATGTATAATCTTGCATGATGTATTTACCTATGTAATAATAGAGACATGGTAACAAAGTTAATAAGGTAGAAAAAATTAAAATATAGTTTGTAAAATGGTCTCTAAACACATGGCTTTCAAAATGTTTGTCTTTTGGTTTAGTTGCTTTTTTCCCATAGCCTAAACAAGAACAACATTGTATTTGATTATTATTTTTTGAAAAATAGGTGTATGTAGTGTGGGAATTAAAGAATTAGATGAAAGAGATCAAATTCCCACTTAGCTTTTTAGCTAGTCAGCCTCTACAGCAACTTTTAAAGGCTACAGTAGGTATGCTGTTTATATTAATTACTATTTTATTAGTTGGGCTAACTGTGACTTGCGGCTTTTCATGGGGATTTACATGGGAATTTTCTCCACAGGGAATTAAAGAGCATGTAAATACTTTTTCCATTCTCTTTATTTTTAAGTTTATTTTGTGTTTTATTTGTTTGGAATAGTGAAGACTTACCCAGTAACAAGAATATTCTGTCCATAGAGTCTTTTCCCATCTACCTGGAAAATTTTCTAGGTTGACTTCAACAAATATGAAATATAAAAGTTAGCGTTCAGATTTTACGCTCCCCTTTCCCAACAGAAAACAAAAAGGTGAAGAAAGAATAGGGCAAAAAAAAATTTTTTTTTACAATTGTTTAAATGTATCAGGTAATTATGAATTAATTTTGACATTAATTAATTTTAATATTCATAATGAAATATTAAAATGTGAATTCATATACATTGGAGTTCAAGGAATTACTAACATAAGAATTAGTAAAACATACTCTCATTATTCCTTAAGACATCATTAATAAATGTTATGTTCTGCATAAATCTAGGAAAATATGATAACTTGGATAATTTGCTGTAAACCTTATCTATCTTTTCAGACTGTAATTGGCATAAAAATAAATTAAATAGGGTATCCATGGTTGTTATTTTCAGAATCCTCAAAGATAATCATTGGTAATTTAAATACATCTAAAATTCGAATGCGCTAAAATACATTATTTGAGTTAGTTTGCATGTATGCCAGGTGAATTACTCTGATTTGGGATGAAACCAGAAAGGAACAAGTTCTCTCTTTTAATATTGCATGAATATTGAAATCAAGCATCTCTATGTTCCTGTTCTGTGGCTATTGTCAGTAGGTAAAACAGAGCAAAAATGATTACTCAGCACTCTAGTCTTATACACTGTTTATATGTATATTATTCTTTCCCTGCCTTCATAAATTAAAAATGTAACATAATCATTGTACATTAAAATATTTTAATGTAAGCTTATTATGACAATCCACCATCTAAAAACATTAATTGGGGGTTGGTTATTTACAATTTAAAAAAATCAGGTTTTCTTAACATTTAAAATACAATTAGAATTACACACACACACACACACACACACACACACATCTTTTTTAAAAGACTGTTGAATAAAACATAGTAAAGCTCAAAAGGGAGATGAACCACATCACCTTATCATTCGTAGACATTTTACTCTCCAAAGAATAACCTGATTGATCACTGGCTGAAAGGGGCATTTAAGCCAACTCCTACTCATATTCTCTCTCTCTTGCCTCTCTCTCCCTCCCTTTATGTCTCTCTGGCCATACAACTAATAATAAGCTGCGTTGAACAAAGCTTTTCTCTGTAAAACAAATGATTAGACAACAAATCAAATATCACTTAGTTTTCCTAATGTTTACGTGAACAAATCAAAATTTTACATAATATATCAATTTGAATTTCATTATCCTTTAAATTAGAATTTAGAATCCATACTTGAAATACAATGGGTCAAAGACAAGTAGCATTCTAGTTCTCAAGTGGAGTAATTCCAATAATTCTGTGAGATTAAACCAAAAAATACATCACAGATACCATTTGCTTCATTTCTCCTCTGTAATTGGAAATAATAATGAAGCTTGTAATTGGATTAAGATAATGAAGCAGAAGAAGGAATCAGGGAAGGAGGTAATTCTGGTTCCTTTCATCCCTACTTCCATTCCTCTATAGAAATGATCTGTTTTTATAGGCAAAATAGGTTGTTTGAATTACTTTCACATTTCACATTATTTTAATAAATAACTATTTTAATCATAGATATTTTGAATAGCAAACTTAGTTCACAATGAATTATTATTTTTGTAAATGTGTTAGAAAGTTTTAAAATAGTTTTTGAGACATTATTATATTAAAATGTAGGTGACTTCATGGTTATACTGTAATAATTTAATCTTTAGAGAAAATAAATTTATTTATTGACATTCTGTATAAGAATAATTTTAATAGTAATAAACATATCACCCTAGTTTGTTAAATTGAAAGTCATAACATTATATTATAAATTGTGGTAATTGATACATATATACTGTTTTACTTGCAGATTATCCAAAGAAAACTAGAAGGACAAAGACAACATTGCAAAAAGGTGAATGTTCATTTGTATGCTCATTAGTAGCATTTACATAAGGCACTTGGCAATTCAATTCTTAGCTTTCTCTGCTATGAGATTCATCATAAATCCATGTGATCTTTGAAATGGTGTTTTGTTTCAGTGGATATAATGAAAAAGTAGAAATAACATACATGATATTTGGTAAGGGAAGACTTCAAACACTGTGTTTACTCATTCTAATGCAGTGTGATATCTGGTATTAGATCAGTAACAATCCAGAGCCATGCACATGCTATTTTAACATCCCCCAAATAGTGATTTAGATGTTGCTGTTCTTACTTTAGTTCTCAGATCTCTAATCCTTTCATAATCTCAGCATTGTGTGGCTTTAGCAAGTTTCATCCAGTATTACCCTGAATGTATATATGCCTCTGAGTTGTCAACAGCCTGTATGAAAAAATAAGTGGAGATATTTAACAATGAATAATTGCTTTTGTCAACATTATTTAGCATTTGCATATTTTTGATTTTGTGATTTAAATTATTTATAGTTTTTAACTAAAAATAATTACTTTTTGGTGAATATATTATTATCAGTACAAGAAAAATGTTACAAGAGATGAAGAAAGACATGCTCCTTTTAATAAAGGTCTAGAAGCTGACTTTGCTCAATTACCATTCACAGCATTTACATTTAAATGAGAAAATATTGAACAAAAAGATCAAATTATTTAACTCAGGACATGAAAAACCTACATAAGTCAAAGTGAATTTTAGTTTTACTAACTTTGATCTAATTATGTGGGAAAGAGCTGAAAAATTCTATAACTCACTGATAAGCTTAAGACAATCTGCTGTCCAGAATTTCAATCAAAATTTATAAAATAAATTCAGCAAAGTTTGTACAAACAACATAAGTAAATGTATTTATTTACAAGTTTTAAAATAACTTTCTATAAATATTGAATTAATTTTTACAAAAGTGTTCAATACTTCAATTAAATTAAATTCTTCTTATCTGTAATATCAAAGAATACAGCATATTTATAAATAGGGTTTTTTTTGTCCATCAAGTAAAAGATGATATCTTCAACATTTAAACATTAGTATATTTTTTTCAAAAATGTAGATTTAGGAAAAAATTATATGCAGGGGAAATTTACTAGAAAATTATGCTACTTTGGGCTTCCCTGGTGGCGCAGTGGTTGAGAATCCGCCTGCTGATGCAGGGGACACGGGTTCGTGCCCCGATCCGGGAAGATCCCACATGCCGCAGAGCGGCTGGGCCGGTGAGCCATGGCCGCTGAGCCTGCGCGTCCGGAGCCTGTGCTCCGCAATGGGAGAGGCCACAACAGTGAGAGGCCCACGTACCACAAAAAAAAAAAAAAAAAAAAATTATGCTACTTCATTTATATTTAATGATTCAGAATTGAAACATTCTTATTTGATATTATATATGAAAGTTAGAGAGTAAAGCTATGGATACTATTCACATGTGTAAAAATGTTCAGATGCTAAAACCAATCCATAATGAAGACCTTTAAGCATATTGATTTGAAGTCAACTTTGTGATATACTTCCTAACATCACATCAGAACAGTTATAAAGACAATGAGACCCTTTTGGGAGAAAGTTTTGTTTAAGACAGTTGCCAAGTATGCGGCCTCAAACAAAAGTTAGTAGTGAAAATCATGTGGTTTGTGGAAGTTGGCATATAGCTTAAAGCCTGCCTTCTGTGTTTTAACTGAGCATCAATTTAGAGCAAGGATTGTGTATACAGATTCAATACAAATGTTAAAACTTTATTTATCTGAAGAATATTGGGAATGAATTTCTTAATTTGTGACCGTAGATATTTTAAACTCTAGGCCTAAGCAGAATTATTTTACAAGTATGCAATTTCAACTCCTAAAATAAACGTATGTCCTAGATGGGGCCTCATATAAATGTGGCAACTTTCAGTTGTATAATTCCTTAATCATATTTTCAGAATACTTTGTTACTGTTTTCTCTTCTTTGTATGCAATATTTTTTACCTACTCCCTTTTGTTAAACATAGAATTCTTATATTATTTGTTAATATGATTTAAAATTTCATAAATACATACTAAGACCTAAACAAAACAAATTAGTGATCAAATGTATTTTTCTTTCTCTTGTAATACAGTATATTATAAAACTTTTGTAAAACAGCTTTATTGAGATATAATTCACATGCTAAACAATTCAGCTATTTAAAGTGCACAATTTAATAATTTTAGTATATTTAGTGTTGTGCAGCCATCAGCATAATCAATTTTAGAATATTTTTATCACCCCCCCCAAAACAAAAACCTGTGTAATCACTAACAGACACTGCCCCATTTCCTCCGGCTCCCCCAGCCCCAGGCAACCATTAATCTACTTTCTGCATCTATAGATTGGCCTATTCTGGATGTTTCATAAAAATGAAATCATATAATATATGGATATACATGGATAATATATGGATTTTTGTGTCTGACTCATTTCACTCAGCATAATGTTGTCAAGGTTCATTCATGTCGTAGCAGATCTCAGTACTTCATTCCTTTTTATGACAGGATAATATTCCATTATATGGATAGACCACATTTTGTTTATCCATTTATCAGATGATAGACATTTGGGTTGTTTCCACCTTTTGGCATTTGGGAATAATGTTGCTAGGTACATTAGGGTTCAAGTTTTTGTGTGCACATGTGATTTCATTTCTCTTGGCCTAGACACCTAGGCCTTGGTGTGGTTCTAGTAGGCATTCCTTTTAATTTTGAGTGAAGTTGAACATCTTCATGAATTGCCTGTTTAAATCCATTGCTTATTTTACTGTTGGGTTGTTTGAATATTTCCTATTTGTGATATTGTGATTTATAATAAGGATATAGTTGGTTTCCTCCTGTTGTTCCCGGCACAGAGCTCCAAAAACCCTTGGAATTTCCTGACTTGAGCCTTAAAGGTATCTTTTGGTGTGTTAATGATGTGACTTCCTGGACAGCTCCTAAGTTGGGGTGGTGGTGCTGGTTGCCAGGGGAGCCAACCCCTTGATTAGAGGGTTGGAACGTTCAATCCCAGCCCCCCTCCACCACCTCCGGGAAGGGGAGAGGGGCTGGAGGTTGAGTTCAATCACCAATGGCCAATGATTTAATTATTCATGCCTGTGTAATGAAGCCTCCATAAAAACACAAAAAGACAGAGTTCAGGGAACTTCCGGGTTGTTGAACTTGGGGAGATTCGGGAAGAGTGGATGCCTGGAGAGGGAAGCTCCGGCACTTCCCACATACCTTGCCCTGTGCATCTCCTCCTCCACCTTGCTGTTCCTGAATTATATCCTTTTGTAATAAACTGGTGATCTAGTAAGAAAACTTTTCTGGAGTTCTGTGAGCCAAATTAATCAAACCCAAAGATAGGGGTGTGGAACCTCAGATTTACAGCCTTGTTGGTCAGAAGCCCGGAGGGTGCGGGGGGACGGGGTGCACCTGAACTTTTGTTTTTTTTAACATCTTTATTGGAGTATAATTGCTTTACAATGTGGTGTTAGTTTCTGCTGTATCACAAAGTGAATCAGCTATAGGTATACATATATCCCCATATCCCCTCTCTCTTGCATCTCCCTCCCACCCTCCCTATCCCACCCCTCTAGGTGGTCACAAAGCACCGAGCTGATCTCCCTGTGCTATGTGGCTGCTTCCCACTATCT
>NC_041215.1:92286418-92287059 GCF_002837175.3 Physeter macrocephalus | reverse complement strand
TGTTTTTCTCTTTCTGACTTACTTCACTCGGTATGACAGTCTCTAGGTCCATCCACCTCACTACAAATAACTCAATCTCTTACCTTTTTATGGCTGAGTAATAGTCCATCGTATATATGTGCCACATCTTCTTTATCCATTCATCTGTTGATGGACACTTAGGTGGCTTCCATGTCCTGCCTATTGTAAATAGTGCTGCAGTGAACATTGTTGTACATGACTCTTTTTGAATTATGGTTTCTCAGGGTATATGTCCAGTAGTGGGATTGCTGGGTCGTATGGTAGTTCTATTTGTAGTTTTTTAAGGAACCTCCGTACTGTTCCCATAGAGGCTGTATCAACTTACATTCCCACCAACAGTGCAAGAGGGTTCCCTTTTCTCCACACCCTCTCCAGCATTTATTGTCTGTAGATTTTTTGAGCTGCTTGTATATTTTGGAGATTAATCCTTTGTCAGTTGCTTCATTTGCAAATATTTTCTCCCATTCTGATGGTTGTCTTTTCATCTCATTTATGGTTTCCTTTGCTGTGCAAAAGTTTTTAAGTTTTATTTTATTTAAGTAAAAAGTTTTTACTTTTAAGTTTCATTAGGTCCCATTTGTTTATTTTTGTTTTTATTTCCGTTTCTCTAGGAGGTGGGT
>NC_041215.1:92180302-92286298 GCF_002837175.3 Physeter macrocephalus | reverse complement strand
AAGTTTATTTTTATGTGTGGTGTTAGGGAGTGTTCTACTTTCATTCTTTTACATGTAGCTGTCCAGTTTTCCCTGCACCACTTATTGAAGAGGCTGTCTTTTCTCCATTGTATATTCTTGCCTCCTTTATCAAAGATAAGGTGTATTATAAAAATTTAAAGAAGTAGGGTTTTTCCTTGTCCCATATATTAAACTTAACCACAAATTGTTACCATGGGAATAATAGTAACATTCACCTTAAGAAACAAGAGGCAGTATACAATGAACAAAATAACTTTCAAATTGGTACTTTGAGAAGTCATAGAAAATAGATATTTTACTCTATATTAAAATAGGATTTTTATTTAATAAAACAATTTTTTCATAGGGGATTGGCTTTTCTACTGTTGCAGAAATCATTAACATTATTAAATACATACTGTTTTTATAATAAAACACTCATGAATATTGCTTCCCTGAGATAAATGCAAGATGCTTTAAGATGTGAAAAGATGCTACTGTTCATTTGTGCCTCTCTGGTAATATATAGTTGCAGGGGGAAAAAAATGGGGAAATTGGAGCTTTGCCCTAAAAAATTCAAGCCCAATATATCTTGCAATCATAATTTTGAAAATAATTTATTGCTTTTCTTTACAGAGTATGCATGTAAACAAGGCTTGTAATGTAGATCACAGTGGTACAACTTTTGTGACAGCTATGTTTAGCCTGGTTTGGAGCACTATAAAAGAATGGGTATTAAACTTTTTCAAAAGCCTCTCCAATCCCTGAACATGTATTTCCTGTCTGCCTCTGCACTATTGGAGTCATTCCAATGCCTGGAAGAAAAATAAGAGGCACAGTGGTGGAGGATGTCATACCTAATACAGCTATTAATTTCAGCATAAGAATTCAGGAACTTCTAAGTTTAGCCATGAAAGCTTCCATACCCCTCAAAGCTTCTCCATTTTTAAAAAATTGAAACCATTCTAATGAAGCAACAAAGTATACTTAAATGAGACTGCACACCTGAAAAATAAGAAATATTTGTAGATCTTTCCTAAATGTTGATGCACATAAGCTTAATAAAAATAATTAAACCAAATTTTTGCCATAATATTTTGGACTTCCAAACCAAGGGTAAAAAAACCCAATATCTTTTATTCTCTCAGTTCATGAAAGAGCTGATAGTTAATGCCCTACTAATTTACTATGAGAAATTTAGAATTTGAAATTCCAATAGACACAATGTATGACAACAGTTGTAACTCTCTTATTCTAAATGTCACAGTAGATATAGTATAGTTGTGGATAAAGTTATATTTTACCTTTTATCTTTATCTTTTCATATTTACTCCTTAAATAACTTCAACTTAACCATTTATATTTTAAATTAACATAATTAAATTATTCACAAAAAGGACTATTGCTTTCTGACATTTTTATAATTTCTAGAAAAGCCAGATTTCTGCTTTTTGGAAGAAGATGCTGGAATCTGTCGAGGTTATATTACTAGGTATTTTTATAACAATCAATCAAAGCAGTGTGAACGCTTCAAGTATGGTGGGTGCCTTGGCAATCTCAACAACTTTGAATCACTGGAAGAATGCAAGGACACCTGTGAGGACACATGTACGTTCATTTCTCATCTCCTTTTACTTCATTTTATAGGCATTCTTTTTAAAATAAGGCATCCTAGAGGATGTTCAGGCTTACCCAGATTTTGTTGCAGCCATGCAAATGAAGATCCACTGTAGTGACTCTTAATCTGATAGAAATTAGTCACCGTGTTAGTTTATTTAAGAAACAGAGAATTAAGAAATTTATAGTGGAAATTATTTCCATAGAAATTGTTTTTAGGTTACATTATTTAATTTTCCTTTCTGAGAATACTGTAGTACAATTTAGGCACAAGAGTAGGACTGCTGAAATCCCTTAGGCTTATAAGAATTTGAGAGCACATGGTTCTTTGGAAACTACCACCTAAAATCAGTCAGTTTTATCTGACCCTAAAATTAATTAAAGGAGTGACTTAAACATTAATTGTTACCTTTTTTGTTTTGACAAAGAACCTCAAAGTTACTTGTGGAAATATTATCTTATAAGATATATATATAAAGATATATATATCTTATATATATGAGATATAAAGATATATAAAGATTCACTGTTCACTAATTTAACATACCAATGTGAATAAAATTTCTAGACATCTACTTTTCTTAACACAACGTCTGTGCTTTGCTTTATGTGTACAATTATGAGCTTGTGAAAATGTCTTCTATTTTAATTGGCTGTATGTTTTTCCAGTGAATGATTTCCAGGTGGATGATTATATAACCCAGCTTGATTCTGTGAATAACGACTCCTTGACTCCCCAGCCTACCAATGTACCCATCTTCTTTGGTAAGACTCTCTTTTATTTTAATTGCTGCCAGAAAAATATTATCATGGTAACAGTAGAAATAGAATGTATATGAGAACTATGCTTTTTAGAAAATTATACTTCTTTTGTTATTTAATAATAGGTGTGTTGAAATACTGAGATTCAAAATTGCTTAAAACCTTTTGTCCCAGAAAAGTGATAATTTTCCTAATCTATTTGAAAGTATGCTTTGTAGTAGGCTTTTGATTACATATCCCATGAAAACTTTTACATGATATTTAACTCTGCACCAAATTTATCTTATAAAATAATGCTAGGAATTATCAACCTCAATGTCTAATTGTAAATCACTGTAATGGCAGCAGTGTGTCAAAAGCAGCCTAAAGTGCTCTTAAATTGAGCATAGCATTGGAGAAGGTCTCTGGTGTTAGTCACAGGACAGATTAGGAATTCGGTGACTAACCATCCGTGAGCCTATGTCACTCTAAGAGAATTTTCTTTTGGATGTATGCAGAACACTTTTCTGGACTCTGTCCTGTCAACATATTTGTCAAATTTAAACAAACATACAGGAAATATGCTCACAAAAATGCAGAGCTGGGAAAATAGTGAAAATACTGGAAAACATAACCAGACACCACAAATATCTAGACAGAAACAACCTAAAAAGTTGAAAGTTAATGCGATGAATGTAAGGTTCTTTCTAAATTTAAAAAATCACAAGTGCTTATTCAGAAATTGGAGATTTTGCTTAGAAGCAGTCCGTATAAGTGTTAAACGTAAAGTTGGCATGTGTTGAGAGTTCTGTGGCTATTAAAACTGCAGCCTTAGGGTAAAAAGAGACATAGTGTCTGGGGCACAGGTTCTCTACCCCAGCCATGTGTCAGAATTGGATGGGGTTCAGAACCAGAATGTCTTTGAGCATCTTTCTTTACAAAAACCAAACAAGCAAGCAAAACTTCTGCCCAGATGGATTTAAGGGACTGCAAATGTTGTCTGTGATTTATCTAGAATGAGGAATATAGTCCTACATTGACCTGATGTTGTCTGTGGACTTGCTTCAGCCCTGAATGCCAGGGCTGAAGAAGTCACTGGACTGAGACTTAGAAGGACTGGAAAGTGTAAGGAGATGTGAGATCTAAGAGAGAACATTATATATATTCTCAGTACTTGAAACACTGTCATATGAAAGGAAAATTAAATTCTGTACATGCCTCACTCAATCTTCTCCATTTCAGTCTTCCCTGTCCTTATCCCCCTGTTCCTTATCTCCCTTAACCCAGCCTAAGAATCAGAATTAATGAATGAAATCTAAAGTACAAATTTCTTTCTGTAAAGTGTTTATTTTTAATGTGAGGTCTTCAAAAATGAATGAGTGCTTTAGTGACTAAATTCCCCAAATTGTAGGCATTCAAATAGTGTTCCAATAGTACTTGCAGTGTTATAAAGGGCATGCAAAATTTCAGAGGGAGTTAGTATATTCAAAATGCCTTCAGGTCTTTAGATTTTATAATTAGAGCAGTGAAGTATTACATCTGTCACTGCTTGCAATTATATAAATACATTTTATAATAATTTAAGAAAATACAGTTCTATGTTTATGTAAAAACTTGTTCAATGTTTTAGCAAATGTGTAAGGTTCTCTGTGGATATTAGGTTCTTTTGAAAAAATGTAAATCCTTTAAGGTTTTGATTCAGTGTACAGGAATAAGAATATGCCCCACAATACAAATAGAATAGCATTCATTTAAAATTCTTTTCATTAAAAACAATCTTTAGGTATTTGAATATTCCAAAAATATAGCTAGATTGTGTTATTGTTATTAAGTGAAATATTTATAAACATAATTTTAATGTTTCTCTTTCTGATAATAGAAAAACATTTTAGAAATTTTGTTCAATGTTACTGGAAAATGGTTTGGTAATTTATTTAAATTGCTATTTATTCTCAACCATAATATTGCAAATTAGCATGAGAATATATTTTTCCAGTGAACCCTCTTGACTCAAGATATTTGAATGCTTATTAAGCACAACTGAGGTTTAATTTTCTTTCATTTCCATATTTCAATATTAATAGGCTACATAGGTGACCTCAAATATTGAAACTTGCTCTTCCTTAAAGAGGGTTTTATAAATGTTTTGTAAGCATGGCCCTGTGCAGAAGTGAGAGCAAATTATTTGATTTTGATTTTTTTCCTGGATTGTGAGGATCTCCTCGTAGTTACAATAAATATGTGCTCAGTACATGTGGGAGAGAAATAATTCTAACACAGTATCTCTAAATGTGTGCAGTTCTGTGTAAGATCTTCAGAATGAAAGACTGTCATAACTGGTTCTTCTTGACTTTCCTGCTGGGATTGGCACTAAAATATAGTGGATAAGAGAAATGACTCTGAGCCTGAAGACTTGGTCTCAGATCCCATTTCTTTCACTTACCAACTGTGCAACCCTAAGATAATTCTTAACCTCTCAGAACCGTATTTTTTCCCACTGCAAAATGAGGATGGTAATAATATAGTACTTACCTCATAGGTTTTATTGTGAGGTGAAATCAGTGAATATATGTAACTCGCTTAGGACAGTGCCTGATAACCTATTCAGTGCTACATAAGTATGATTTATCATTATTACCCATGTA
Organism: Physeter macrocephalus; assembly: GCF_002837175.3. NCBI lineage: Eukaryota > Metazoa > Chordata > Mammalia > Artiodactyla > Physeteridae > Physeter > Physeter macrocephalus. Next base: position 92,281,295 of record NC_041215.1, on the reverse strand, counting down.
ATTCAGAGCAATACAAGCCTTAGTTCCCAGGCCTTAGTTTCTCATCTGTAAAACAACTCTTTGTAAGTTCCCATTTGTAGGAAAAGGTGGTATTTCAGCCACTTATAAAATCTCTAATTATTCAAATAAGTGCTTCAGTACACATACAATAAAAAAATTACAATTAACCTTTAAAAGAGAATTCACAATAGAACTAAATACATATGTGGAAACTTAAACAGTTCAAATGTGTTTCCTAGAAACAAATTGAGAATACTGGCATGCAGAAGTATCATGGGGCTTTGAAAGCAAAAGAATTTTATTTGTAAAATTTTTCTTTATAGTTTTCAGTATTTCCAGCTTTCCAAATTTTCAGAATTCTGCCACCATTTTTCCATTTATTTCAGCTTGAGCATTTGGTAATCTCTTTTGATCACTTCTGTTCTAGTCAGTCATTAAATTCTATTGCTTTTTCTGATGAAATGTCCATTCTCATCTTCTCCATTTTCAGTCTAACCTATTTCATTCAGACCATCAATCCTTCATGTTTAGATTATAGCAATCATATGTCAGCCAAACTGGGATGCTAATAGAAATGAAAGGAGAATGCTAAAAAAATTTTATTTATTTAAAATATGTACATATAGACAGAAAATTGGGTTTGTCATTTTGGTGGATAAATATTATAGTTTTATTTGAAAACATGTTTCAATTTTTAAAAACACAATATGTTGGAACATGATATACCAAAAAAAAATAAGCATGAACTAATTCTAGCTCAGGCAAACCAGATGTTATAGACATTAGATAGGTAGATAAGGAGGATAAATAAATAGATATCACAGAGGTCAGCTGTAACTCAGATATACTACATATATTATTAATATAGTCATATATCAGGCATAAGTCAAGTAAAACATTTTATGTATATGTGTGTATATGTATAGACATAAAAGACGGAGATGGAGAATCAGCTATATATAACATGTATAAGATATGACCTTTTTTGACACGACTGGCCTACTTAGATACATTCATTACATTAGAGTCAAGCAAATTTACATATTTCTCTTGCTTTATAGAAAAGATTTTTAACTTAATCGGTACATTTTTTCCCCTGTGTTAATTTAGCCTCATCCACTTGGCTTAAATTTGTCTGTTATCTGTTAGCTCTCTACCTATTCCAGATTTTGTCTCACTATCCTGTAAATAAAAAAGTTTTTTGTCCATTCAGAATACATATTGTCATTATACACAAATTATCCACTCTCTTCATTATTATTAAACACAAGTTATCCATTGCTTTCTCCCACCTAAAACTCACTGGCCTTCCTCATCATATCTAAGCTGCTTTTTTACCACCATGAGGAAGACTTCTTCCTCTCTTTCCCCTGGCTTTTTATTTTGATTCATTTAATATTTATATTGTTTGATGTGTCAGCTCTGCCTCACTGACTAGATTACAAGTTATTTGAAGGAAGAGACCATGGATTATATATTTTGTAGACTTCCTTCCCCTAGTGTTTATCCCACTGTTAGGCACAGGATAGAAGACTCATATTTTTTTTATTAATTTTGTAATCCACAGTTACAACAGAAAGAACAAATGACGGTTGGAAGAATGCTGATCACACTTACCAAGTCTTTCTGAACATCTGCATTCATGCATCCATATTCATTTTAAGATTACATAGCATTTTATGCATATGTTAATAATTGTTTTTTGGTATTTCTTTAATATTTATATGGTATATGTGATGCCTTCCATAGGATACTATTAATAAAGTTTTAATATTTATATGCATAGAGTTAATATATTCCTCTCAATATATCTCTTTGATAAACATCTAACTAGCAAAGAAAAACTAATGTTTTCAAGTGTTCATATTGGTACTGGGCCTTTTGAGTGGACTTGACTCATTCATGAAAAAAGTAGATTATCCTGCCGCTCATAGCTTCCTTTGCTTCTGTATATCAACTTTTAATAGCTGCCTTGGAACTACACCAGCTATATGATATTATTTGAAAAAACAACTTTGAGTAGACTTCAAAAGCCTATTGCCAACCCAGTCTGGTACTTGCTATTTAAGAAAATGAACATCTATATACCTGACCTAGTCCCATGTTGCTTCCTGGCAGCCTCCAGGTCAAGGGAGAATGATTGGATGGTATTCTGAAGGCCATTTGGGTACTTGGAACTCTATGTCTCTCCTGACTGTATTCATTGTATGACCTAGTGGCCAGATTCCATATATATGTGAAAAAAATGGGTAGAAAAGAAACACACACACACACACACACACACACACACACACACACACACATACACACACCTTTTAAAAAATTGTGGTCATCATTAGCCTTCTGGAAGAGGTGTTATGCTCAGAAATTGCCTGATTGACACCAAACACCATTACTGATATGGTCAATTTACAGATTTGCAAGAGAATGTTGTCACCTATTTGGCCTCTTGTTGAAGATGTGGTTACATAAAGGAGAATATTACAACCATGGAAATTTTGGGGAAAGAAAATAACCTCCATCAACTAAAGAGTTACACACTTAGCTGTATACCACAGTTAATCACTAAGCAGTGTCAACAATTCTGGAAAACCCCACTCATCAACAACAACCCGCTTCCGTAGTCCCAAAGAAGTATCCTGTTTTTCATACTGTGTTCTCAAACCAAGAAGCACAGAAACTTCCCTCATAATCTAAATATTCCTGCATGGTGAATCAGGTGCCTTCAAGCTGGCTTTACAAATATTGATAACAACTTGTGGTAAGGATTCATCAGACCTACTATTTCCTGGCAGGATAGCTGGTGAGAAACAAAAATGTAGCACTTCATCTCTGCCAAGAGTGCTACCATCTGATTATGTCACTCTAGGTGACCACTGACTACTTTTGCTAATCCTTTTCTTCCTGGACCATCTCTGGTTTCAACAAGGATAAATTTTTTGCCCCAGTCATAAGATTCCTCCAGAGAAGTGTTTCTAAATATACGGATACCTTTAAAAGAGAAAATTCACTGACCTCCATTTTGAAAACCAAATTATTTTGAATGATATTAATTTTATATGAACAAGTAAAATGGTAGGAATAAACTTCTTTGGCATGTGACCATTACACAACTATAAATCAAAACTTATTCACAAATGAATACAATACAAACTACAAACTAATAATAATACTAATTCATTGATTTATTTGATGGCACATGTTTTTTGCTAAAAAGGAAAAATCCCTATGATTTTGGTATGGACTGCTATAGGACATGTTAGGAATGAGATAGGAATAGGTTAGAAAACCCTGTGCTACTCTATGTTGCGTGTAAGTCTTTGCCCTTTTTCTATTTGAATGCTGGACAATCTTTGCAGGAATGAATTTGAGAAGCATTGATATAAAATGTATATTTTAGGAAAATTCCAACTTTATCTTTCCTAGGGACACAGCAGAATGAGGTTTCTAGTTTTCTATCACATCTTCTTAATGCTATTAAATGGATCCAACTGGCCAGTGCAAATATGATCAGAGAGGGCATAAAATCCTGGAACTTTGGTCTATTTCTAGGATCTGCCCAGGTTGAACATGCCAACTCAATAATTCTCGCCTTCAAATGTTTGAGCTCTCTGAATACTGTTTGGCTCAGCACTGTTACTCCCAAAACTTGTTTTCAGCCTCCTTGTTTGATGACCTGTTTTGATTAGGTATCTTTCTCCTGTTCAAACTTGATAAATTCCAACTCCACTCACATAACTGAGGGTAAGAAGCTTCTAAGACATACTGAATCTGAGCTTCAAAGAAGAGAGACTTCTTTGAGAATGAAACATAAAGGATAAGTTGTGACAACTTTCATTTTACCTGATAATTATTAAAATATATTTGCTCAGTTATTTTTATTTTCTAGTTAGTTTTCAGAAGACATATCATAGTGGTTAAGAACATTGGCTTTATGGGCAGAAAGATGTGGTTTAAATTCCAGTTCTGCTATTGCAGACTCTCTCTGTGGCCTTGAAAAAAATTACACAACTTTCAGCCTCAGGCTCCTCATTTGTTATACGTGAAGAGTAATAGCTCATAAAATTTCGGGGAAGATTGTAATGACGTATCTTAACCCAGTGTTTAGCACAAATAAGAGCTCAGAGGTATTAATATTTGAATTTTTCACGATGGTGGTATCAATGATTATCCAGTATCAACAGAGGTTTAAAGCAGGAAAAAATAAAATAATCAGGGGTATCATTTGTATGTACTTTATTATTAATAATTTTTAATACAACTGAAGTATGTAACCTTGATTTGAAGTGTCTGTATTTAATATACTTAATACTATGATTACCTGAAATAACATAAAGCACTTGTAAAAGTCAAACATAATTATAAAATACCAATACGTGTTTCGTGTCTTTTTGGGTCTTATTTCTAATCAGAGGACTTGCAAACCTGTGTTTCCAACTTTATCTTATGACTTTAGGTACAGATCTGTTATATTTCTAAATTTCGATTCAGTTCAATAATAATTGAGTGCCTTCTATATGACAGGATTTGTCATGCAGACTGGGAGTCTAATAATAACAAATAAGAGGGTGGTTTTGTCTTTTACAGGCATGCCTGAGAAATAGGGGCATACATAGATGAAGGGAGGACAGAGTCATGATGTTGTACTTGCATTGAAGGATTGTCAAAATTAAAATTTTCTGTCTTCTCAAAACCTGGGTTCCATCTTCTATCTAACGTCTTGGACTTGTTTGCCTAGGTGCTGGCTAATCCATAGGCATAGTTCACAATTCCATCTTCATTCAGGGAGTTTTCTAAGCAAAGCCACATTGAAAGAAAGCCATGATAAAATGACAAATTTTGAAACTATTGACTATATTTTGTACTCTAATTCTATTTCATAATACATTAGAAATATTCCATCTTCTAAGTCAACCAGTCTAGAAATATTAGAATTACCTTCTCTCTAGCTGTCTCACTACCCACATTCACTCTGGTGCTTAATTTTAGCCATTCCCACTGTAACTGCTTTAGTTAGGGTTATCTTATATTCTCCTCTATTGCAAGTCTCCTACTGGATTCAGCTGACACATGCCTGGTTGTGTTTGTTTCACGCATAAAGATAGATCAGAATTTGTCTCTTTCATCCTTCTATATGTTCAGTCATTTATTAATGTCTACGTCATAAAAACCAAATATATTAGTATTCAAGGACCTTCTTAATTTTGTCTAAATCTGCTTTTCCAGCCTTGTGTCCCACTGTACTCTCCATGCACTCCGCTCTTCAGATAGCTTGGAGTTTGCGAAGTACCTCAACAAACCAGGAATATTCGGACCTGTGCTTTCCTTCACCTATATTCCCTCTACCTCCTTTGCTTATTAAAATTTCCTTCTTCCTTGAAAGCTGATCAAGGGACTAAATAAACATTACTTTTCACCTTTTACTAAAATCTTATAGGGTTTTCAATGTTGCAGATATGAAGAAAAGTTTTTCTAATGTATTATAAGGTATAATTATCTTAGTATAAGTTTACTCATAAGAGTCTCATAATTTGTAATTTTACTATGGCTTTCTTCCTTTGTGGCTTTATTTAGAAAAATCCCTGGATGAAAATAGTTTTGTGAACTTTGTCCATGGATTAGGCAATATCTAGTCAAGGAAATCCAACCGAATAAATATCTACCTAATTTCCCTTCCTCCTTTTTAATCTGTGGGGCTTCCTTGTCTGGGCAAGGTTTCTGACAGTCTATTTCCCCATGACCTTTCAGTTTCAAGTGCCCTGGCAACTTACCTTTTACATTTCAACCTCAGCTAAGTGGCCCAGTACACACAGAAAAAAGAAAGTTCCATAGTGCTTGTTTTCCCATTCCCTGCCCTCTTCTTTTCTATATGGCATGTCAGTTTCTACCCATTTAACACCAGTTCTACCTAGTGAATGGAGATACATGCTTTCCCTGTAGTACAAATTTACTATCTGTAAATAGTAAATTTACAGGTGACGGGTTGATTCTTCATTCCTAATCAGAAATAGATTCTAATCTCTAGCCTTTCTTTATGACCCCATAACACTGGGATCCCCCTAAAAATATTTTTATTATATAATCTCTAATATTTATTATATATTTTATTATTACATAATTTGAGCATTATAATTGGAGACAACTTGCAAAAAATACAAAAGTAGAAGAAAAAATTAGCCATGCTTGCATTACGCGGAGACACTCACCATTAATATTCTAACATATTTCCTTTTACTATTTCTTTGCTATTGTTTCCAACTCATCATGAAGTAAATAAAATACTGGAAAAGTAGCTTCTGGAGGATCCCCAGCAGTATAGAATAGGCTTAGCACAAAAGAATCTATTTTGCAGAGTTGTTGTAAACTCTAAGCTCCCTACCTCATAAAAACATCTCTACAGTGATCATCTTTCCCACTGATTACATACCCTCTCAGCTTTTTGTGTGTGTTTATATATGTATATGTGTATCTGTATGTGCTTAATTTTGGTGTGTTGACACAAAAAGATAAACTATCATATTTTATTGATTGTGAGGTACATATTTTTCCATGTTTTAACATGGTTCAGATCATGACGAAACTTGTAACTTATGGTATGTAACAGTGTAATTGTATTTTTTTTCTTTATAAGCAGTGCATAAAATAATGGTGCATCTTAAAATCAATGGCACCTTAGGTTCTATAAATTATATTTGCAGAACATTTGAGTAATGAGCAATTACTTCCACTTTTGTGGTTATGAAGAGAAAATAAAAGCAACAAATGGTAAATAAATTTAATGCAGTAAGGTCCAAGTTTGTTAAAATTTTTAGGCACTTTTCTTTCTGTTAAATTGTTTAGGCACTTTTAAACACTATTGTAAAAGTATAAATTTATGTAAACTTTTAGTGGAAAAGTCAACAGCATCTACCAAATTATAAATTGAATATAGCTTTTGTACAATTCTAATTTTAGAAATATCTCCTAGAAATATCTGGACCAGTATATAAGGATGTTCATGAGCCACTGTCTGGAACTGAAAAAAATAAACGGAAGTAATCTATGTATACACAATAATGGATTAAATAGACTGTAGTCAATTCAAAAAATTAAATACTGTGCATACATTAAAAAGAATGAGGTATACAGATGAAGAAATGTGGAAACAAGCCAGAAAATATTAACAAATATAATAATGAGACAGAACAGTATACTAATATGTGTTTGCATATGCAAACGATTTGGGGGAAGATATTCCCAAACCACTGGTAGTGGTTTAAAGGGCAAGGGTCAAATTGTGGAGAGCTTTTGTTTTATATTTGTCATACTTTTATATTATTTCAACATTTTACAATGATAAAGTGTAATTAGAAAATAAAAATCTTTATATTTTTCTTCACTATAAAATTATGGGAAAAAAGAATTAATTTGTTGTTCAAAGGAAAGATTTGTTATTCAATTCCCTAAAACAATCTCAGAAGACAAAAAATAATTTATTCAACAAGTGATGAGGTAGTTCCTAAAACCTAATTTGGTTGATAAAATAAAAGCCTAAATATAGGCATGTAAAATGGGACAGTAAGAGAGACACCATAGTAAAGATTCAAAATGAGTACAAAATTCAAAGTTTAGTGTATAAGTTTCAAAGCAATTGCATAAGGCACTTTATATATAAAACTGGCTCTGGAGCATCACCTTATAGTTTACCAGTCATACTGCATCATGGCAGTTCCTGGCAGACTATAAGTGGATCCTGAATTCTGAAATCTATCATAGACCCTCTAAATGGAAGCTATCCAAATTGTTATTAATGGCGAGATCAAGACAGAATGCATTTGGTTATTAAATTACTTTGGAAAAGAAGTCAGGTTAGCGTCTTTTTATTCGATCTTAAATTTCTGTGAATAATTATAATCTAGACCAAAATATCACATTGTGCAACTACTTCAAAACCTTTATATTTTCTTTCACTGTAGATATCAAAGTCTGGATTTTGAATAGGTGAGTGCCTATGTTTATCTAGAATAAACATGTTAATTGAAAACAGTCAAGCTTATCTCCTCACAGGGGGCCAAAAAATTTCTATTTCCTCACCTTTGGAGATTGAATCAGATGATACTCAAGGACCCAAAAAATCCTTGGAGCTAAAATGTCCTTGAGAAACCATCTGCTTCATTATTTTCGTTCTGTTGTTTATGCTAAAATAATCCAATGATAGTCTTAACTGCTTAGAGTTTAAATGATTTTAGGAGAAATAGATTAGTTTATGTAGTGGGTATAATTCATGTTTCTGAAGAGTAATGACATTATGAAGACTCCCCAACTGATGATAATTTATTGCATTATTAAATACATAATTTTTAAATTTAAAATACAACATTCTTAGTGATTAATTTCAAGCTTTAACCCCGTAATCAAAATATTCTTACTTCTCTATATTGACCTGGGTCAAATGTGAGTTGTGTTTGATGATCTGTGTAGGTAGTGATTAAAACAGGACAAACAAATGAGATAGACAAACAACTGTCATCGGGTCAGTCAGGGACAGACACTTTCTGAGTAGGAGCTGCTGTCTGGTAAGAGGGACAATTCAAGTCTGCACACCAGATGCCAGGCTGTCAGAAAGCAGCATTCCACACATCCTCTGATTCAGAAGTCACAAAGAGTTTCGGGTAGAGGCAATCTGATGCCTGGGACAATTTAACAGGTAGTAAAACTCTCTTTGATGGATCTGTGCTGTCAACTGTCTGCTTTCAAACTAATCCCCTGCCTTCTTCATGCTCTTTCTTTGGCTTCTGAGTAGATTTGGTCAGTGGAAGACTGACCAAAGACTGACCAACAGACTGACCAAGACTGTTGGAAGACTGGGTCGCCAAAGGAAGACAGAAGCTCCGGTTCATCTCTCCACCAAAACTGTGGTGTATGCTCCATGGTTTCAGATCCCACTAGAGAGATCATTTTGATTCTAGCTTTCACATGATGTTTGAGGCTCCTGGCCTGTAATAACAGAGACACATCCCTTGTTACTTTTAATCTAGGGACTGTAGCCCCAGATATACCAAGCCAACTTTTGCTCAAGTTGAGATGGCATTGATTTTGTTATGGGGCCAGTTTTACTCTAGATTGTAAGCAAAAAGAAGGATGATTTTGCTCCCTGTCATCAGAAAATTCTCTCTGTCCTGCAGTAAGGAACTTTAGGTAGGGCATTGCTATTAAGACATAATAACTAACATTTGAAAAGAAGTGTACAACTTACAAGTACCTCCATATTATTTTCAACTTACTGTGGGCTAATGACATCTTGTGTACAAAATGCTAAAGTGAAATTGATGTATAAATCATATCATCATACTTACACATATACTTTGAAGCATCTGTGGGTGCTTTCTGAGGATAATTTTTCAAAAAATAGCAATTTCCTCTGTTTTCTCTGTTTCTCAAATCAGGCTAATAGCTTGTGGGGTATTTCGTTTGTTTCTGAACATAGGTGATGATTTTGGATGACTCATGGAATTAGAAGTGGTGGCAGCTGATAACCATCTCATCATCTCATATTCTTGGCTGTGGATTGATGAGAATCCACAACATACCTATTGGAAAAGCTTGCACAATATTGGGCTCAATTACAACATAGCTCTCCTAGGTTGTTAGAAATTTCCTCTTACATGAGCCATTGTTGGGGCGAAAAGACCTTGACATTTTCTAAAAAATTAAGCACACATTCTCACCAAGTACATTTTAAATTTGATTTATGATGGCAATAATCATGCAGTATAACCCCCAAATGGGGTGAGGCCAAACGTAAATTAGACTACATGATTTTGAATGATGTTTTAGTTTTATACATCCTAGGAGTTTCTTTTAAAATCAGTGTCTACACACCTAGTCAAAGACTAAATAATACAAAAATTTTTAATGTGATTTCAGTTCTTGAATTGACGCAAAATGTCACCTTTCTAAAATGTTTTATCATAAATTCTTCCCATAGTAGTCCCACTGCTTCTCTTATATTTTCCAGAATTTCTCTTTACATGAGGCGTTAATATCAAGACACTCCAATATTTAAATACATAGAAGGCAGGAGGTTATAAAATTGTGTTTATCAATTTAAGATCTTTTTCACTTTTTTCTCAAATTGTTTTATTTCTCTTTTAGTCTATTCACCTGGGGTTCACTTGCCATCAAACCACTTCTTGCTTTTTTGCACAACCTACTTGCCTTCATTGCTACTGGATCCCTCTAAGTTCTATTTTCTGCCAGTGATGTACATTTAGCAAATCCTCTTCATCTGCATTTGCTGTACCACATCTCACTATTTGGCAAAGCCACCAAAGCTCTCTTTTGTTGATTCCTGACCATCCACCAACTTACCTGCAGTATTGGTTTACCAATAATATCAAGCAGTTTAGCTCTGCTACTGAAGAGTACCAGCTTCCCCTCACTGACAGGAATTCCAGAAGGAGCTAAAAATTATCATTGGGCTGAAACCATTTTTCTGCTTTGCTTTAAGGAAATGAGTTATCCTTTCATTACCCTAGTTGCATGTTTTTTTTCTTCTGTTTTTGAAAGTGGTTGGTCCCATTGACAGACCAGCCTGTCTGTCTGGTTTAAACCTGTAAATGTTTGATCTTTCCTGCCTTTAGCAATATTCCTTCCTTTGCAAAAATATCTAACTCATCTAGAACTGATGGTTCAATTCACAAGAAAACTTTATTACTAAGCCAGATCATCTCTTCTGAGCTCCTTTTCCAAAGCTTGAGGTTAGAATTTGCTATACCTGATTCCCTGCACTTTAAATTGTGATATGTTATATCATTCAGAACTTTAGTCAGGGAAAGAACTCTTTCTCAGCTTCAGTTTGTGTCATACAATGAGTGAGGATTTTGCTCATCAGGACTTTTTTTTGCAAAGTTGAATACTCATGAACAAATGATATGTAAACAATGATAATTTTTTTAAAAATTGATATGGTTAATAAATTTTCACAAATTAAATTGTTGAATAGTGGTTGTTTGTATTATGTACAACTAGTTTTGTCACATAAAGAGTAATCCTGGCACTTTCCTTTAACAAATGTACCTACTTTTACATTTATTGGATAAAGGTGTCAATATAGTGGACACTTGGAGCTTGGTTAAACATTTTCCTGGAATTGAAATACATGAATTTTGTTACTTTAATTCATTCAGATTACTGTTTTACATAAACATGCCACAAGACTAACCTATAAACAATAAATATGAAAGTTTCAGATTAACTATCATATATGGCTTACCATGTTTTCTTGATGTTTTTAGAATTTTATGGCCCCTCCTGGTGTCTGAGTCCAGCAGACAGAGGATTATGTCAAGCCAATGAGAGCAGATTCTACTACAATTCAATCATTGGGAAATGCCGCCCATTTAAGTACAGTGGATGTGGAGGGAATGAAAACAATTTTACCTCTAAAAAAGCATGTCTTAAGACTTGTAAAAAAGGTATAGAGGACATTCTTCCTATTAATTCACTAGTGTTTAAGATAATAATTATATTGAAATTATGAATGAATTTTAATCTATGAAAGTATGAAATGAGTTCTATTTATGATAAGAAACAGTATTATGATTTAACTAAGTGTCCCCTTTTCAACTACATTTTGATAATATTGCCAGATATGTTAACTGTCATTCCTTTTAATGTGTCTTCATAGAAAAAAATCAATTTTAAACAAAACATTTTATTCTTTTAATATTTACATACTAAGCTTTCATTTTAAAGGATTATACCAAAATATCTTTAAGCTTTCTAATGCACAAAACTTTAATGTATTTATTTTCTCTGACAATAGAAATGATGCATATTTATAGAGTATTAATATGTAAATAAAAATCATCTATAACTCCACTAACCATATATAGCCACCTGTCCACTTTAATAAAATGAGTATTATTTTGTAGCTCAAGGTGAATAATAAAAATCAATAACGTTTACCCATTTATGCAAAGTGACATCCTTAGAAAGAGGTTGTTTACACAAAGATATAGACAAATTAAAGACTTTTAAACCAATTACATGTTTTTTGGTTTTAAACATTAAAAGATAATTTGAAGAAATTTTAGATTAAATGTTTTATTATGTTGTTACTTTATCATGCATAAATTTATTTATCTTCCTTTTTAGGTTTCATCCAAAGACTATCAAAAGGGGGATTAATTAAAACCAAAAGAAAAAGAAAGAAGCAGCCAGTGAAAATAGTATATGAAGAAATTTTTGTTAAAAATATATAAATTTGTTACATTACAACATTATTTCTACTAAATATCTTGGATAAAACTTTTCATTATGATTCCTGTTTTTTCTCTCCTGAAATCTTTTTAATGAATTTTTCATGAATTTTCTATGCAAATATTATCTGCTATTAATGCATTTGCATCAGAGTTCCTTTTCTTATCTGGTCAAATTGCTTATTCTATGGCTATAACTTATTAACTGTCTACTATGAACTTATTATTCTGTCAATCCCTTTCTAACTATCTGCCATTTAACTACAATTTATCATACTACTGACATCAAATCAGTCCATTTTACAATTTGGTGATCATCGTATTTGAGAATATGTTGTCACTTATTTGTTTTGATCATGTATACAATTATATTTTTTATAGCCTACGTCCAGATTAAGAAATACAACCATTAAAGATCAAGTGGTTTGGGGGTTTCACATCTAAAATAGTGGCAAGCATCTTCTTCTGATAAAGATCACTCAATAGTGCATTTGGAAAGAGCTGGTAATAACAGAATTCTGTCATGTGATTCCCTCCCTAGACATACTTTTTCTCCTTTTGCATTAACCAGTACCTCAAACAGTCTTGAGCCAAACCATATCTGAACAAAGAAAGTCAACTCTACGTCATGTACCTGCCTGATTTTGATTGATGTAACTTTTATTTGCTTATGGCTCATCATATCAGTAAAGATGGCTGAATAGCTGTGTGTTAAATACAGATCATGATAAGAAAAAACTTGGTGGGAAAGGGAATTTCTTAGTGGCAATCAAAAGGAAATTGTTTATGTACTTCCTAATTTTATTGCTTGACAAAATTTTCTCTTACCAAAAATAGCAAGTATATTTAAAACTCCTGAAACCTATTCACTTATAATTAGGCTTTGCACACAAAGCAACCAGTAATTCATGCTTTTAAAACAAAGTCATGTTATTTCTGTAGAAAAGGAAGAGAAAATTATTAGCAAGGAAGATTCTACTAGAAAACATTTATGTTATTCACTCTCAGGCTTTTATCTAACATTTCTCTGGAGTTAATTCACTTTATCCAGATCTATACCTTTCCTTCCCTGCTTAGTCATGTACAGTCTGACATCTCAGCAGCCTTCTAGATATTTCAGATTCTATGATGTTCACTTCAAATTTCACATTTAAATTTGAACTTGTCATCTAGAAACAACTAACCACTTTATCCATTTAGTTTAGCTTAATTACTTCTCTCTAGCAATAGTATCATAATTCTGCCTGCTCCTCAGGCTTGAAAGTTTGAACCCATTTTGATTTCTTATTTTCCCTCATATCCTACTTCCAATCAGGCTCTAAACACTAACGCTTCCTTTTTCATAAAGTTCATCTAACTCCCAGGCTTTTTACATCTACTTCATTCTTCATATCATTATTAATTTCTTTTCTTTTTAAAATTTTCTCTTAAGCTTTAATTTTTGAGAGCACTTTTAGGCTCACAGCAAAATTGAGAGGACATTTCAAGATTTCCCAAATAACTCTTGACTCTATACATGCATAGCCTCCACCATTATCAACATCCCGCAACAGAGTGGGACATTTATTACAACTGATGAAACTACATTGACAAAAACATAATCATTCTAAGTCCATAGTTTACATTATAGTTCACTCTTGGTGTACATTCTATGGGTTTGGACAAATGTGTAATGACATGATTCCACCATTTATAGTATCAAACGAAGTATTTTCACTGTCCTCAAAATCCTCTGTGCTCTACCTATTCACTCCTTTTCCTTCCCCAAACCTTGGCAACCACTTAAGAATTAATTCATATATTTCTCCACCACTCAAAATCCTTCGATGACTCAGTAATTGGTACTTAACCCCATCCCATCCCCCAATTTAATTTTGATACATTTATATATATTTTTGGACTTCCCTACACTACTCTTTCATGACTATTTCAATTTAGTTAAAGTGGTATTCACTGATCACTGAATATACGTTTAATTACTTTGTTTATTCATGCTGATTTTGTATTTAAAAATATGATCCTCTCCAGACCATTCATGTGAAGTCAGGGTACAGCTGATGTGAACTATAAAATCACTGTATTTTGAGGCATAATATGAAAAGTTCTAATATACACCTTATGGCATAAAAATTGTATCATTACAAAATAGTGTCAATTTGTTCACTTAAGAAAATTTTTATATCTTGATTTCAAATATTCAGTACATAAGTAACTGCCTTAAATTGAGTCTCTCTCTGCTGTGGAATTTGGAACTTTTGGAAATCAAAATCTCTTGTGAAATATTCCTGTTGTCTTTTATACATGGATAGCAATAGCTTTAAATAAAGGGTAAAGTCTCCCTAGGTCAAGTTGCAAGTTGCTACCAAAGACATATAAACAGCACATTGGTGAGTTGACTATTTTCGCCAGCAACTATTCATGGCTTCATTACTTAGTCAAGAAAGACACACACTGAGAGATGGTTTGCAATGTTTAATGCATGTGAATATTATGTTTACTGTGTTTTTAAATAAGATTGTCGCTGGTGGTATTGTTTTCCCTTATTTTGCATAATCAAATGATCTAACTGTGAATTTTATATAGAATTACATTATACAGCACATAATGCTTATTTACCGACTTTGTTTATTCTCTGTTCAAAATTAACAGTGTATGCTGAAAATTGCTCAAATGATTTTATTTTTTACAGTATAAGAAATAAAATATATTCTCCTGAATCATAAAGTATGACTGTTATACTCATGAGTTTTTTATACTTCAAAAAATAAAAATTAATGCTCTTCAGTTATTCCAAAGGTAAAGAGTTCTAAGACAAAAAAAATTATTCCACAAGCTCCACTCTACTTACATCCTTGAATTGGAATTTGCTAATAATCCTTTCAGTTATAAATGGGCATCCATGTATTATGATTTTACTTAGCAAATTAGTGTGCTATGCCTTATAATCCATATATTCTACACTTAATTCATTCCATATATATTTCTACCAATCATCTCATATAATTGTACAAATATATTTAAATATATATCATATGACAATATAAGTGACTTCCAATCCTGACTATTGAAGGTGGCCTATCCAATTTTTATACCAGAAGAAGGAAGATAATGACATTAAACTAACCAACTATTTAGGGGACTTACTGATTTTTTCACCAGCTCTTCCTACTCTTGTCTGGTTTTTATGAAATTAGCATTTGTATTTACTTTCTCCAATTTTTGACTTTTAGTTCTTTCTCAAGGACTTGAACATGGACACATCTTAGTTGCCTTCCCTGCATTCTGCTTTGCAGAACAGGAAACCTTGATCTTGTCAGCCTCTCAGGCCCAGCCTCTGAACTATTCTAACCACACAGCTGAAGTCTTGGCTAGAATTATTCAGACCACTTTTTTTTTTTTTTTTTTTTTTGGTACGCGGGCCTCTCACTGTCGCGGCCTCTCCCGTTGCGGAGCACAGGCTCCGGACGCACAGGCTCAGCGTCCATGGCTCACGGGCCCAGCCGCTCTGCGGCATGTGGGATCCCTCCCGGACCGGGGCACGAACCCGTGTCCCCTGCATCGGCAGACGGATTCTCAACCACTGCGCCACCAGGGAAGCCCCAGACCACTTTTAAAGGGAGTAATAATACATGATAATTCATCTTACCAAAGAGAGAGAGGTGCACAGGCATTTAATCTTATAACGTAACAATAAATAAAATAGAGCTTTAGGACAACGGATATGATCTCCTCATCAATATGCTTACAAATGAGAAAAATTCTGGCCCACACAGTCTGAAACAAAACAGGGATATTTTTTATCACAAAATTGAAAAAGTCAAAGGTATCTGACTGCATTATGGTTGAATTCAGGGCCTCATATTGTCATCAGAATTCAGTCTATCTTCACCTCTGATTCTGCTGCCCAACATTTTTTGCCTTTATTTTCTAATCTCACAGGATTTCAAGATGACTTCCAGAATTTAAGTCCCACATCCTCTCAGAGTAAAGTTTTCTAGAAAAGTTTGTACTCTCTTACCTCAAAGAATTGAAATAAAGTCCTGACCTCAGGCATGATCCATGAAAGAAATAATTGATAAGTTAGATTTCATTAAAATTAAAAGCTTCTGCTCTGCAAAAGAAAATATCAAGAGCTTAGAAGGCAAGCTACAGACTGGGAGAAAATATTTGCAAAACATACATTGGATAAAGGACTGTTATCCAAAATATACAAAGAACTCTTAAATCTCAACAATAAGAAAACAAATAACCCTATTAAAAATGGGTCAAAGACCTTAACGGACACCTCAGAGAAGATATACAGACAGCAAACAAGTTTATGAAAAGATGCTTCACGTCATATGTCACCATGGAAATGCAAATTAAAACAACAGTGAGCTACACACGTATTAGGATGGTTGAATAAGGTACACTGACACCACCAACAGCTGGAAAAGATGTGGTAAAGCAAGAGCAACTCATTCATTGCTGGTAGGAATGCAAAACAGTATAGCTACTTTGAAAGACAGTATGACAATTTCTTACAAAACTAAACATACTCTTACTATACCATCCAGGAATCATGCTCCTTGGTGTTTCCAAAGGAGTTGAAAATGTATGTTCACATAAGAACTTGCACACAGATATTTACAGCAATTTTATTCATGATTGCCAAAACTTGGCAGCAACTAAGATGTGCTTCAGTAGATGAATGGATAAACTGTGTTACATCTAGACAATGTGATATTATTCAGTACGAAAAAGAAATGAACTACTAAGCCATGGAAAGACATGGAGGAACCTTAATGCATATTACTAAGTGAAAAAAGCCAATCTGAAAAAGCTACATATTGTATGATTCCAAATATATGGCATTTGCCTAGAACAGGCAAAACTATGGAGACAGTAAAAATATCAGTGGTTACCAGGGGTTGGGGGCATGGGGGAGGAACTATTTCAGCACTATCTGAAATATGTAATCTGACTGGCAGGGCTGGGAGTAGAGTGAGACACGTGAGACACTTGCATCAGGCACAAAATTTGAAGGGACATAAACAAACTCAGTAACCAAGATAAATATATTGTAGTATTTTTTAAAATCAAAAATAAAGCAAATATCCATGATGAAAATATGAAAATTTTTTAAAGACAGGGTCAGTAACTGAGCCATATTGTTATTTGAGGCAAAAGGAAAAACCATTAATACTGATGATTTACAAGAAATATAAAGATGCGATTGTTGTTTAATGTAATGAAAAATTATTAACAAAAAGTATAAGCCAAATTATCATTTTCAATAGATAAAGAAAAATCATTTGATTAAATTTGATATTTGTTTTATGATTTAAAAATTTAGCAAATTAAGGAGAAGAGACCTTCCTTAATCTGGTAAAGGATATCTACCAAAAAACATAATACTTTGGGGTAAAATTTTAGAAACATATTCATTAAACTCAGGAACAGGAGAAAGATGCTCTCTATTACCATTGATATTAACATATCCAGGCTGTCTTAGTTTTACAGTCAAAGCAAAAAGACAAGAAACAGTAATTAGGTATAAATATTACCATGATATTACAGTTATTTGCATATAATATGCTTGTCATAATTGAAAATCCAAGAGAATCTAAAACAACAGAACACTGGAGTTCAGCAAGATTACTTTATGCAATTTTAACATATGAAATCGATAGTATTTCTGTAGGCTAAATAGGAAAATAGCAATAAAATTAAAAATAAATTAAAAAAAAGAAAAACAGAAAATACATACTAGTGACAATAGAACAAAAACCCCAATATACTTAACAGTAAATCCCACAAAAGATGTGTAAATGACATTTAGAGAAAAACCCACAGAAAAATTCAATATGTTATTGAGGGACATAAAAAAAGCTAAATACCTTTCCGTTTATTGTAACCCTTATAATTAGTATTTGCAGAGAAAGAATGGAATAAGAACACTAGATTATGAAGAAAAAATGCTAAAATACAATAAACATTTTTAAAATTAAGAAATTGGAGAGAAAGTGATGAAAATATCTAAGCTATAGAAGGAAAAAGCCATAGAAAAGGAAAATGGGATAGAAAAAAAGAGTAAGAAAATTAGGAATTCAATTCAAGAGCTCAACCTTGTTGTAATAGAAGTTCTACAAAAATAGAAGAGATAAAATTGAGGAGAGGGAAATTTTATAGAACTATTAACATGTTTCCTTTATTGAAATGGGATATTGTATTCAACAAAGGAAAACCTACCCAGCACACTCCTTACACACACACACACACACACACACACACACACACACGAAATTTCAAACACTACAGATGAAGAGAAAATTCTAAAGAACAGGGGAAAATGTGGAGGAATAGGTCACATACAGAAAAGCAGAAATAAAACAAGGAATTGTGCATCTCAATGGCAAGAATGGAAGGAAGCCAGAATAAAGTTGGATGTGGATGTCTGAGGGATGAGGAATAGCTGTTTACTTGTTATACACATTTAGTACTAAATGATCTTTCAGTTATGTGCCTGGAGTGCTTAGCTGAAAAATAGATGTTAACTAAAATAAATGTAAAGTTGTTTAAGGCTTTCACTTTCCATTAGAGGCTGTGGGGAAAAGTTCTGAAGTGTGAACTAAGAGATATTGTTTATTATACAAATACTGACACTACCTGGTGGATGAATTTGTTTGTCATCTAATTTGTTTACCCCACATTTACTCATATTTAGGAATAGTATTTTGGACTTGACTGCTTATAAAAATTCTTCCAGTTTGGCATTTTAGAATTTTATAAAAATGTTCTCTATTTTAAAGCCTCCAACACCGATACATGGTAAGCCAAAACAAATGTGAAGATGTTCTATGATTAAAAAACAAAAGTCAACACTGGCCAGGCTCCTCTGTTGGTAATAACCACATTCCATGTAGATTAAGGAAGTCATTTTCAGTGGTCTGCTATATTCCTCCAAAACTAGCCTATGTGGATGCAGCTTGCCTTATCTAAACTAACTACACCTGCAAAAGATTTCCTTTTTCAGTGCCTGATTAGTCCATAAACAACAGAAGTTTTTATGACAAGCTTCCAAGTTACTACTTTACAGGGGGGCCCACTCACTTTGGAAGAGTCTGAATGCCTTAACATTTGGCTTTTGCTTATGATAAAGTATTTAATCTCTTTTTGTAATAATTCTCAAAAGAGCTAGCAAAATTTAGTGAAGTGTAAATTATTTCAAGTACCAAAATATTTTATTTCAATCTACAATTTATTCTAACTAATAAGTTTTAAGCAAATTCAATTGAACAAAAATTAAGCCATTTCTGTCAACACTACTGATAATTTGCTCTTCTTCATTTATCATGAGATAATATCAGCTAAGTCAGTTATGAACCTGAGTTTCTTTGGGGTTTTAATCCATATTTAATCTGTATTTTCATATAAGGTGTAATTCCAATTTACTGACCTCTCTTTCTTAAGCTGCAGGTGCTCTCAAGTTAGAAGTCAGAGGAAACTATTCAGTACTTCCTTAGTCAATTTTTGGAATCAGAAAGCAAGAATTTTGACCTTCAAAAGTCAATTTTTTTTTTTTAACGTATTCCCCATTCTCAACAGAATGTTCTACAAAATTTGTAAATCACTCTAGGGAGATTTCCAGAGAGTTTCAAAATGCGAACAGCTGTGAGCTACCTAAACGATCCATCTTGCCAAGAAGTTTCTACTCCAGAGATGAAGAAATAAACAATTACCATTTTTTTTACTCAAAATATCTGCCACTGTTCAATGAGAAAGTTTGTGGAATTATAAAGCTAAGTATACGTTAGGAAAAATTGTATTCAACCTTTTGCATATTCTCTTTATTTTTCTCCTTCACAAGCTACACACACATACATACCATCATTTAATTGGGAAGAAAATCTTTAAAATCCAGTAAATCCCACAGTTTCTCTTTATCTACTGGCTGCCAGTAAACTGTCAGACACAAATGAAGAATATTTTAAGTATTGTAGAAGAAAAACATAAAACACCAAATCAAACGCAATAATAAACAGCATAGGATTTGGATTCAAATCAATTTGGATTTGTACTCAATAAGCCTGACTCTCTCGTCTTTGCCTGTGAAATGATTATGAGGGTAAATGAGAGCACACATGGAAAGTATTTAGCATAGTGTTTGCTGCATAGTAAGTGTCCAATAAGATGATAGCTATTGATATTAAAATGTGTTGAATATTTATTATTTCCCAAAGTTTTAAAATATAGTTTGAGCTGTAACAATTATTCAAATAAATTAGGCAATTAAAAGTTAGAGTAGGAAATTTTAGGTAAACTTTGTTTGCTAAAGTAACAATTTCATAAAGTGAGAAATGAGATTAAGTGGTTTTACTGTTAACAAGATTAATGGAGAGAAATGTAAAAATTTTATATTTAGAATTTTAGAAATTTTTAATAATTTGTTTTTGAGATAATTGCCTAAGAGGCGTTAATAAAATTTTTAATATGGAACATGGGTAAAAGGGGTAAAAAGCAGTGAATGTTTTTACTTTTATAATGAACCTATGTAAAATTCATATTAAAATTTTAAATATCTTATGTTTCTAAGAAATTTTAAGTTTAAAAAATGATCATCATTATTCCTTGTGTCATCCTTCCAAATATTCAGAAACTTATACTATTATTCATATATGAATAATATTGGAAATGTGTGCTTTGGATAGAAACCAGATTATAAATATATTTGAATAGAAAAATAGCTAAGCTAGTGGTGATGCTTTTTTTTTAAACATCTTTATTGGAGTATAATTGCTTTACAATGGTGTGTTAGTTTCTCCTGTATCACAAAGTGAATCAGCTATACGTATACATATATCCCTATATCTCCTCCCTCTTGTATTTTCCTCTCACCCTCCATATCCCCCCGCCAGGTGGTCACAAAGCAACGAGCTGATCTCCCTGTGCTATGCGGCTGCTTCCCACTAGCTATCTATTTTACATTTGGTAGTGTATATATGCCCATGCCACTCTCTCACTTCGTCCCAGCTTACCCTTCCCCCCCCCACCCCGTGTCCTCAAGTCCATTCTCTACATTGCGTCCGGTGATGCTTTAATGCAAACTTTCTGAATGCTGTTCTGTGTTTTCCTATATTGCTAGTACTCATTATTTTCTTTTCTCAGTGCAGAATCATCTAACTGAAACTCCAGTAGCTAATATCATTTGAATTATATTCCATACAGTTTTCTCCCAAAAATATCTGAAGTAGTTTGCCAGATTAAATATTTTACTCATAATGTCACGAAGAAGGAGGACTGGTTTGAAAACTAAAAAACTTAAGTTTCAAGTTCCAGTTCTACCAATTTATCCAGTTGTGTAAACGTACTAAGATTCTATTTCCTCACCTGAAAAGTGAAAATTAAATCTTATTCAGAGTTAAAGAAAATGTCTAAAGCATATACATATTTCTGGAAAAATGCCAGTCATCAACAATGCTACTCTTCTTCCTCAACTTCCCCTAAAACAGAGCAGAGACCACAGAAGCACCGCTAGATATTAAATACTTAAAGATACACTAATTAATACAACTCAAAGTTGAATCTATTTTTTATGCTTCCTTACAATTAATCCAAAAAAAGAGGGTCCTCCAACCGTAGTATTTTTTTTCTGAATAGTCACAAATACCATGAGAAATGCATTTTAAGGATACCATATATAAGGGACCATGGTTGACACTGCAGACATTAACTTCCTAATAACTTTGCAGAAAGACATAGAAACATTTCCCAGGGAAAGGTTTTGTACTTGCCTACTCACGCCACCCCCACCACCCCAGTCCCACCCAGCCTCACAGAATAAAGCATAAAACTTGATTTGAAGTGCATGACCATTGCAAATAGATTAAAATACAAATTCCTTATCACAACCTACATGGCCCTACTTACTATGTCCTGATGTACTCACGTGGAACTCTCTTCTTGCTCACTGATCTCCAGACTCTAGGAACAATCGAGGTGCAGCACTAGAACAGGTTTTGCTTACTTGCACTAGTATTCCGAGTCAACTTTGTTTTGGTTTACCACCCGTATTGAGCTGGTGCACTCATCTCCCTGTTGTTGGGAGAACTGGCTGCTAATAGCTCCCAGCTGCATCCTTCTGCAAATTGTCCTCAGCTGATAGTAGTTACTTTCCCTAGAAGTTATGCTTCCCTCTCCCAGAGCGCTTCACACAAGGACTGACTAAGAAGAAGCTATGAAAGACGGACTCCTGTGCAGCAAGGAAGGACAAATCTGACCGGCAATTTATACTCCAGAGCCCTAGCCTTATGCATTAGGCCAAATCCAGATTTTACCTGAGACCACATGCTTGCTCACCTCATTCTTCTTCCAGTCCTGCTTCATTCCCTCCCTTAATGCTTTTTCCTAAAGAAGAGCACTCCTCCAGTAAATTATGGGAACCTAAATCCTTCTCTCAAGCTCTGCTTCTGGGCCCTATGGAGAACAGACTCCTTTCTAATTCATGGAATACCTCATATTTCTTGACTTTTAGGTTCCAGAGTAATTATTACCTTCAGAGAAAATGCTCTTCTGCAAGAAGTATGTCCTCCCTCCATCCTACCTTCCTATCCACTCAGTCCTGATGTGTTTCAGTCATTGAACATATTGCTTTTAAGCAATTGGAGTATTTGAGCAATATGAGTAAAAATAAGTGTATTTCCCTAAATGTCTACCTGAGGATAGAAACTAAATTCCTTGAGAGCAGCGACCATGTCCCTATTATCCAACTTTGTACTCCCAGTATCTATCCAAATGCTTGGTACATGGCAGATGATCAATTAATATGATGATCAGTTAACATCCAATGGATGGCTCTAGTTCAGAAACCTTGCTTTCTGATGATACAACTGTTTAGAAAGGTAGATTTCAGGGGTAATTAATATGTCCCCAAATACTGTCTCTCAAATGTCAGCTGTATTAAGCCAGACTGGCAGGATTATAACCAATTAATCATGGATTTTTTTCCTAACACATAGTGGTAAAACAAATATTTTTCATGTTTGAATACAGTGAGGTCCTTGTTTATCAGATGTGAAAGACACTTTTCACTCTGTTGTGAGCTTTTGAAAACCTGATTTGTATTCCTGATCAGATATGTAGGAGTTAATCCACTTTAACGTAGCCATAGGCTTCAGAGTTGTCTAGCTTTAGGTCATTTCAAATATTTAAATGTATGTATGTTACATATATGTGATATGTACATTCGTTGGAAGAAAAAAGGTGGTATGTCATTTTAATTTGTAATGTTTCACTTACGTTTTAACATTTATTTAATGATTGTTTGCCTTTGCATCTAAATACTGTATGAAGTACATATTCTTTTTGCTGTATATAAAAGGATATTTTAATTGTATAGTCTACAATAAGTGCCTGCCCACTATAACTCTAGTCATCATGTGCATCAGATTGTTTTCTTAGAAATCTTCCCTAGTTATTGGGATTTTTATTTAAAGAAAAAAGGACAGAATTCCATTATTATTTCACTTAAGAGAGCAACTTTGGCAATTTGAGAATGTTTAACACTAGATGGCAGGATGAGACTGTAGATACCCAACTCCTCAAAGCTAAGTATTAAAAAAAAAACGATACTTTCTCAAAGGTGTTAAGAATTCTTAGGCAAATACATTGCATTATTCTTTAATATATGCATTATATATAGTTCCACACTACTTTATATTTAAAAGCTTTCACTGTGTATGATAGAGTGATGTTAAACACAAATAAATTATTGAAAAGAAAATATAAATTGCTAATAATTTTACAAGTTATATAAATATGACAATAGCTGAATAAAATAGTCTGTACCGGGAAAACATTCATACTATTTGGCATTCTTAGAACTTAATAATTAAATTTTTAAGCAAAATGTAAGATGTGGTCACTTAATCAAACGTTGCTTAGGTCAACATGCATAAACACAAAATTAAATAAACCATTTATTTTCACAATGAAGATGGATATTCAGCAAATAAGAAGCATTTCAGAATAAGTTCACAATACATATCCAGAGATGAAAAGTGCATCTTTTTCAATGCCAACTAATACTATCCTAGAAGTAAGAACTATTTTAAACTCTTCCGGGAAAAGCGATTCGAGTTTCCCAGATGAATTACTCACTCTCAGTATTTGTGTACCACTTGTCAGTGCAATATGGATAAGTATAGCTAGGGTGACCATATATAATTTTTCATCCAAACTAGGACACTTTTGAACATAAATATATAAACTGGAACTGCCCTAGCAAAGTGGGGCACATGATCACCCTGCTTAGGGGACTTCATCCTCAGGAAATTCATTTTGTGAGCATTTATAATTTTATTGTATTTTAAAATTAATTTTTAATTAGTCCATGACATATCTCACTTGCCAGTCTTAGCTTTTAATTGTAGCAACAATTAGCCCTTTTGGAGGAGGAGAGGCTCAAAAACTCATTAATATCCATAAGAAAATATTGAGTTCCTTAGAAGATCCAAATCCATCAGATCTTCATAAGAATCAATGAAAAGAATAGGCAGGTTTGTAGCCAACTGTTACTGATATGTTGTTTGACTTTCTTGGGGAAACACATTATAAAATATTAAAAGAAATACTCTATATAAGCTAGTAAAATAGTTTTATTTATCCATATATGGACCTGATGTCATGGTACTCACTTCAAATTTAAAGTTTTCTGTTCTTTTCAAATTTGTATTTATAGTAAAAACAACATAAAGTTCTCCTTGAAATGATAAATTATGTGTATAATTAGAGTGAAATGAGCCCTTTGGTTTTAATAATGGAAAATAGCATATTCACTTTCAATGGCTCAGCCATCAGATCTGGGTCCTTCTACTAAATGCAATTCATTTAGTAATAAAATAACTTGAAAAATGCTAAGCAATTTAAGTAAAATAATAGAAGGTCAGGTCGGCTTCCTTACTAGGATATTTTTGATTTAAAGATTAAAAAAATTGTGTGTTTCTCCCCAAATTATTGGTTCATTTTAAACAATCCATGGTATACATAATTTTGTTGATGCATAAATTTTCTGAGTGCAAGTAATGACTTTCAGACAATTGAGAACACAGAGGAATTATTAATTCACAACATAATACCTGAAAAACTTCATAGAAATAATTTTTAAAGTTCTTTCTTGCACTCTCACCAGGGACAGTCTGTTCATAATATGTTTCATTTAAAAGTGTTTTGTTTTGTTTTGTTTTGTGGCAGAACTATGCTCCAAGGCAGTAGCCACACGAATTCAAGACAAGTGGTCAGTTCAACCCAAACCACATTTTTGGTCTAATTTGACTAAGTTAGTCAAATAATATAAATAGTAATCCAGATATTTTGAGATAGCCTCCTCCTGAGTGTTAGTCAAAGTGCATTTCACATGGTAATTGGTACTCATTACTGGAGGACTACGGCTCTCATGTGCCTTACATGGGACCACAAATGTAGGCACAAATCTGCGTGTAGGATTCTGAAATGGGCAAGCATGACTAATTATCATTATATATTTCATTCTGCATTGTACGTCATTCCTGAGTTCTATAGAAAACCTTATTGACAGTGTTCTGCATGGTTACATCTAGACTCTGCGTTTGCAACATAAGTTGTTAATTGCAGAGAATTTGGCACTTGATCCCTCATGTGCTAGTCAATCTATGCTGTAAACAACTAGATAACAGAATACATCCTATTTTTTTCTTAATTCCCCAACACAGCTAGTACAGTATCTAGCTCAAAATATAGGTTTGATCACTTATTAAATGATTGCAAGTGTCTTTAATCACCTGTTCTGGAAAAAAATTATTTTATAAATAAAATACATAAGGCTAAATTAATATATTGATTAATGCCTCACTGGTTAAGAATCACCTCAATGATTATTGAAATACTTTCACTTTGTTCTACTGCATTTTTTCCAAATATCTGTTGTCATGTTTCAGTGTTGAGATCCATCTTTTCACCTGTCCCTTCATACCCAGAGTGGCTCCCTGAAAGTCCTCATGCCATTTATTTCATCTGGAGTTTATAAAATGGCACCTTGGAATCTGATTAGTGGGATGCAGTTTGCCTGTTATTTCTAAATAAGGCTTTTAAATGATAACTAATAAAAATTATCCAAGGGACTTCATGGAGTATAACCATGTGCCTGAACAATAATTTAAATATAAATACTATAACCTCTATTAGCCTTCCCATTTAGTGTAGTATTAGTAAAGGAGAAAGAGGATGTATAGTAGAGGAGAAACAGGATTGGTTTCAGATTCTTAGGACGTAAGTCCAAAGCATAGATTTTTTTATTCCCTAGACTTTACTAGTGTTGGGCAAATGAAATCAATGACTCTTGAAGAAAAAATATTAGTACTTTTGCAAACTTATTGGCAAAAGTTTTAGTTTTTTATAACTTAAATTCAAAAGCTATGTTTTGATCTCTTACTAGGAGACAGATGACATACCAAGCATGAGAGATCAGAAGACAAGGACAGTAATCATTCAGGTACATATTAAGGTCTAGTATTTGATTCTGCTCTGAATTTTAAGATGGGAACAGCAGGACGTAAAATGTTTTGTCAAAGGTCACGCTAGAAAGTATCAGAACCAGGACTGGAATCTCAAGTCTCTTAGTCCAATCCCAGTGCTTTGTAGTTCTTCTTAGTTGTTCCCTTAGTGTATTCACTCCACAGCAGAATTCAGTAAAGCTTTCACCTGGCAGTATCCATGTCAGTATTCTGATTAAAGAACCATTGTTTGTGGAGTCGGTCATAATCTGCAACAATTGACTTTTCTTCTCATGGGCTGAAAGAAATAACTCAGAATGAAGTACATACATCTCAGCAGCCTCCCAAAGCAAAGCAAAACCTAGCCCTAACTGGAAATGACAATATTCTATAAACTTGCAACCTATGGTTATTTTCTATTTCTCAATAACCAAATAGGTATAAGTTAGTTTCTTACAAGCTTTATAACTATAATTTGATAGAGATTAGTATGTATCCAATTTTTATATGTATTTATTTTTATCAACCTGATCCTATTGATCTTAAGATCAACAATTGTGTAATAAGTTTCTTCCAAGTAATAAAAGTGTCAGCAGGAACATACTGTTTAAAATACGTGAATTCTCTTTAATTTATGTTGTCTGGTCCTCTTTTGTTATTCTACAAGGAATATGAGAATCTCATTTTGTTCTGGAATTGCAGTAACATACCAATATCTCACTGCCTCTGATCTCAGATTTACTAAGAATTGAGTAATCATCATCATATCATATGTATTTCTAAATGTTACCTAATTTGTTGATTGAAAGTGTTAAAAATATATGGATTTTAGATATTCTTTGATACATCTCTTCTGGTTTACAGATAGAAAATTGATGCCCAGATAAGTGACTTTTAGTGCTGTTTAGATTTCAGAAATTATTATTGTTGTTGTATCTCACACATACACCATATTGTCAAAAAAAAAGTTCATTTCAAATTTAAAACTTTCTCCCCTGATAACTTCCAATGATTTATTAAACACATTTAGAATAAACTTATGTTTCGAGGCAAAACTTTTTCTAAAACATTAAAATATGTTACATATTTTACCTTGTTTCATAATTTAAGTCTACAAATTATCGGCATTTTTGTTAAGGCTATTTTGAGGTGTGAGTGTAGTGGTATTAATTACTCTTATTTCATAGGTGATAACAATTAAGTCAAATATTTTTAAATATGTGCAATTATTTTAAATTTATAAACACATTCTCAAAAGGTTATTTTCTCTAAGATATATATTTATATATAATGAAAAATAATTACGTATGTATATGTATACACACAACACATACACACATAATGGTTTTGGTTATGACACATACACACATATCTATGTCATGAACAAAATTTAAAAAAAATGTTCAAAAACCTACAGGATAGAGTTTCATCATTTAATTGTGGAAAACTAATCAGGGAATAGCTCTGATTATCAGAGATCCAAATTAACAAGAGTTAGATCACAGAACTAATTATGAGGGAAAAATAGTTATTACTTTTCTGGGTTCCTTTATGAAGAAAGACATGTTAGATTAAAAAATTCCCTTGATGCTTTCTAAAGTATAATTCAACACACACACACACACACACACACACACACACACACACACTTCCTAATTCCTTTAATTCTTTGAGCAGAATACTATGTTCAGATTTCCTTCAAATCATAGGCATCTCTGTTTGACAAGTTCTAACAGAACTCAGTCAAAGTGAAATCCAGCCAGCTTTTGCTGCTAACAATGTATTCATACAGCATATGATCTCTGTCTGTTCAGGCTGCTTCTTGCTCTTGTCTCAGAATAAAAAAGGAGTTCTGCTTTCCTGGGGTATGCCATTTGAGAAAGAAAGTAACCTAACACTAACTGCAGGCGGGGTCAGAGTGATGTAACAGGAAGCTCTGATGTTTCCCTTCTGCTGCTGAGCACATACAATGTGACAACCCTTCCAATCTACTCAGAACAACCCTCTTTCTCCAGCAGAGAGTGTCACCTCCTGCTTTAGATCATCAAGCTCTGCTAACTGGACCTCACCCTGCCTGCAGGGTTACACTGCAAAGCTTTCACCCTTCCCCACCTTGTCTGGGGGTACATTTCTTCTGCGGAATCTCAGAAAATCAAATTCCATCCTAAGAATATTTCACCAAGAATTTCCTTAGGAGCTGTGCTGGGTAAGTGCATTATTCAAAATAAATATATTTATTCAGAGTCGTATTCTCATGTAGTTTGACAATGTTTCTACTATAGAATTTAGTTAGTGACATTGAAATTATGTTGAAACAATTCTCATTTATTTCACATGTTAGAAAAATGAGAGTATATCTCCCCAAGATGTACACAATACCTATTACTACTAGATAATATTATGTACAGTGATATTCTAGAAAAATAAATTTAGGAAGTAATAAAACATCTAAATGGATTAAAAGGCATACTTTTGAACAAACATCTTAATCAGGGAACAATGCTTTTTAAAATTAGCTCTACTATTAGCTAAGCTTAAATTTTGACAGCTGGAAAACATTTTTCCCCCAGGAAGAGTCTTTAAACTTTCCATATAATCAGTATTCTAAAAGGGGGTGAAAGAATAACTACTTATGGGAGTCTCGGAGTCTCACTCTGTAGTTGAAAACGATGCAGAATTAAAAGAAAAGGAATCACTTTGGATTTATTATATTTGTCTTCTATTTGCCACTCGCCCCTATTTACACATACATCTCTAACTATTGAACTAATGGAATTTTCATTGTTCACTGTTGCCAGATGTGTCTAAGTCTCTCTTTTACTAACTCTGAACTGTTTCCGCTGTATTGGATCATGGGGTGGGCAACAAAGGAAAAAAACAACTGGGGTTGAGAAAATGTTGATATTTCTATATTAACTCTAATTTCAAAGCTCTTAAGCTAATAGAATGTGTTACTTCCATTTGTCTGGTATCCCTCTGCAAGCTTTTTCCGTGGATAAAGAAAAGTAACAAAATATTTCCCAAATAGATATATCAGATAATTAAGCAGGGAAATTAATGTGTGTATTAAAAAAAGAATTTCCAGGATAAAACTTTCTGAAATGTTGAGATGAAACATCTGTTAATGCTTCTTTCAACAGTACAGACCGTCCTGGACAATTTAAGAAACTAGTATCTACTTAATAAGTTGTTGGTATAGAGACATGACAAATTTGTTGTTAAGAAAAATTAAATGTCAGATTTGGGTTCAAATTATATTAATTGACATAATTTTAATATATTTTCTTACCTAAGTGAAATTATAATCTGCAAAATATCCTTCAGTGGAGAAATCCTGTACTTAATCACCCATAATCTGGCACATTAACGGTGGACTACCAACACATTCTGAGTAATTCCTTCATAATTTTCTGCTCATTTTTTCCACAAATTTCTCCAAATAATGGAAAGTTCAATTAAGTCTTATTTTTGTGATTCTTTAAAAATATTATGGCTGGTTTCCTATCTCCTGTCATTCATTAATTGTACTGAGTTCCTTGACACATTTGTGGAAATGCATAGTGTTTTTAGAATGTGACTTTGTAAACAGCCATTAGATAATTAGAGGAAGAAATGGAAAGAACATATTAAATGCCTAACCCAATGCCATGGGTTAGTAACAAAAATTAAAACAACATTGTTTTTAATTTAGATTATTTTCTTACAAGGAGGTATTACATTTTGTATTTTATAATAAGGAACTCCCTCAAATTCTCTAATCTTTAATTGCTAGCCAAAACCCCATAATTTTCTTTAAATTATTAAAATAATTTAATTTATTTTTTGTAACTATTCTAATAGTATGGTTTATAATCTTTATTTTCAAAAAATACTGTGGAAAAACACTAGGCAACGAATATTGAGGGTCATTTGGCAAAGGTTTAGTATTTGAGAAAATAATTGAAAGTTTCAAATAAGACTTCATATTATTAAAATCTACACTTTGCTTTCTTTAGTGGTAAGAGAATATCAGAGCATCAATGCATGGTTTCAGCCATTAAGAATTAATTTACTTTTCTGGATGATATTACCCTGTAGGATCATAAAATCAACACACAGAATCTAATTCCAGTTCTAAATATGTAAGATAAAAATACAGAATTGAGAAATCACATGCTAATGTGAGCAAAAATATGTTCTACCTGCAATATTTAGATATCTTTAAGAATATGCTTTTAGCTATTGCTACAAGTTCTTTTTTCCCCAGTATATCTTGGCATATGCCAAAATATTACTTTGTTAGTTAAAATATGTAAATTTTTAGAATATATAAGAGTATTCATTCACTTTGAAAAAAATGAATAACAAAAAATTAAATAGAAATTAGAACTGGGTCTGTAATTTTAAAAACTATGTTAAATGAATGGCCAAGGTATATGTACTTTACTCACTGGTGATGCTTAGGACATAATGAAGTTTAAATGGAGTCAACACCCTAGTATACTGTGAGAACCTTCACATTAACCTGTACATATTTTATCATTATTTTATGCATAACAGATATTTACTTCAGTAAAAAATTCAAAATAATATTAAAACAAAAGTTTACCTTATAAGCTTTATGTTAATGTGGAAAAATTCTTTGATAAACACATTAAAAACTAATCAGAATTCAGTTTATAGTATATTACATATTTCTAATTTAGATATTTGTAACCATTATGACAATATTTTGTTTTCAACCTTTAATTCCATGGTTAAAATTTGATAGTTACTTAATTTTTAAGAATTGCCTTAGAGACTGCTATAGAACCATTAAGATAAACTTTTAAAGATCTAAATATGCATTCACTAAACAAAACTTATTTCATACTCTGTGTATGACTTTGAACACAGCTTGAAAAAATAATTGTTTTTAGAGACACCATGATAATGGTGTCAACATTTCAGAAAACAAATATATTTTAAGGACATTATTTGACGTCTTTGGCTTTATTCCTTATCTTTGTTTAGGATTCAGAGAAGCTTTTAAATCATAAACATAAGATACATCATTGCAACAGTGTTAAAGACGACACTCAAAGAGTGTAGTATCTCATAGTTCTCGACTTAGACTATCAGAAAATATACATAAGATGGAAAATCAGTACACACCTATTTAAAAGATTTGTCTGTGTCTGGCTTTGAAGTCCATGGATGCACTATATAAATGTGTTTATAATTTCTTAGGAAATCTCTCTTTTTCTACCAAAGTACGATTACCATGCTGCACTATTAAATTTAAGAAATTCTCTCATTTAATATCAGAAAATGTTCTGATGCAATTAGGTGGAAAACAAATACTTAACCAGAAACACAAGGTCTATATACTAACCAGATATCTCGATCATTTTCCCATTTATTCACATGGACAATCATACCTGCCCAAATTCTTTCATCAATAGTAGTTATGCAACTCAAAGTAACTGGATAGTTTTCACACCTTAATTTTAGTTTATCTACTTATAAGTTGGTTTATAATTTTGAAGGTATACAGCCTTAATTAGTGTAAAATTGAAAAAAATAATATAGAATACATTTAATTGTAAAAGTTGGAATATAAATATTGAACTAGTGTGATTTAAGAAAAAAGAGCATATGATTAGATATATGATAATTAAATCAACAAAACCCATTTAAATAATAGGAAATATACTTTATACATCCTATTGCCATTCCAATTTAAATAATTTAAACTTTTTGTCCTCAATAAATCCAGATTATTATTTTCTCATGTCTAATTTGGATTATAATATTGTTCATTAAATCAGATTAGATCAAAGAATCTTTATTTTTGCATATTTGAGTAAACTTAAAATCAAATTAGTTTTTAATTTAATGTTATTTACAAAAAATGAAGAAATGGATTTTAAAGATCCAATAAAAGTCTTCTCAATGTTAAAAAATAAGATGGAATCACTGGCTGTGAACTGAGTTAGGGTCTATGTTTATTAGGTTACCAGAATTATTATCAGATGATAAGTTGCAAATACTTTCCTAGAACATGTTTCTTCCTCTTTTTCCTTTAAATTAGTTTACTTAAAAGAAACAGTATTATACAAAACTAACACAATATATTGTCGGTTGCAAAAATGGTCAAAAGAGTGTATTTACTTTTAAACATAAAACAAGTTTTAATCTTTTTCTTCCTTCCTGGTTTAATTAAATGCATCATATGTTTTCTACCTTACTACCAATTAAAAGGACAAAAACTCAACTCAACCCAATATAAATCTAAATAAACAATTAACCAACACCACCCTGTGGTATTGAGGCTATTGCTTCATACTTTATTGAAGTTGTTGGATGGAGCCCAATTTTTAGTGAAATCTTATTCCTCTTAACATGGAACATATTTTTTAGATAAAAAATGTTAATATGGCATAAACTTTTGTATAAATCTGTCATTATTTCTCTATTTAGGTTTAGGTTAACCTGAACTCAATTATGCTTCTCATAAAACCATAGTGACTTGTGAGCATGTCATTTGGTATATTATATAGCAGTGATATAGTGAAATAGCGGCTAGCTGGTTTACAGGGTGCCCCTCTCCTTCCAGCTTAGTTAGCTGAGGGGTCATTAGCATATGCATGAACACATAAGCTTGGTTTTATCAATCAAAACTAAGATAAATTTGTCTTATATCCAAACACTGATTTCATACATTTTACAAATGAGCATTATTTTGAACCCATAACCATTAGTTAACCTGACACCAATTATTATGCAGATATTTGTGCATGAACCTCAAATTTGCTTCCCTTCCAAGGATAACTTGAAGGGAAAATTGGAACTTCAGTAAGTACTAGAGAAGAATAAGTAATGTTATAGCAGAAAATAAGGAGGATTAAAACTATGGGAAAAGAATGTCATCAATACAAAACTTGATTTTTTTTCTTAATTCTGTTATTTTCAAATGTGAGGCAAAATAGGAGACTTGTTTTTCCTTAAATAATGCAGATCTAATATTAGAGTAACATGCTTAAATATTTTATTAATCAATTTACATGTCTTTTTAAAAAATCTATTTTCAATGAAATTTTTTTGGTTTTAAATCTTTTTTTTTAGGACATGCCAATATACTTTATTAGCTAAGGCAAAAAATATAACTTAGGGATTCGTGTTTTAGAAATTTAGATATAGTTGTTGTTTGAAGCAATTCCCTGGAATGTAGTACATTTTAGACAACAATCATGTCACATTTAGTAAGGATATTGCTACATTTTAAATGTGTTAAACACAATTTCGTTAAACTCCCAGTTAACTAACTAAAATATCTTGGAATTGTCAGGTTTACTTGGGTAAATACATTTATTGTCAGCTTTGCTTTTTGGTCCTTGACATTATTCGATAAGGATGAATTATTGGATGAAGGATGCATTATTGGATGCATCTATCTTAATATCCCTGAGGGACAAAAACTTTTTTTTTTTTCTTCCTCAAACAGTAGAGTCTGCCTTCCCTGCTGCAGCATTCCCACCAGAAGTCAGCATGGGTGAATTTGTCCACACTGCACTCATACAAGAGAACCCCCTTTTAAAGGGTGGCTTGCTGCTCTTGATTTAGCTAATTTCTTTAAGGGTTTGCCATGTGCTATGGGCATCATTAATTACTCATGTATAAACCCATTTAATCTTCCCTAAAGCCCTAGCAAATATTATTATCTTTGTTAGCAGGTAAGAAACTCCAAAACCAAGGCACAGAACCCCTAAGTAATGTGCCAAAGGTCATATGGTTATCAAGTGGCAAAACCAGAACTTAAATTCTGACTCATGCTCTGAACCACTCTTCTTCCCTTTCCAATTGGTGGCTGGTATCTCATCATTCCTATTGCAAAGGGATGCTGTTCCTGGAACCTTAAGTTAGGTATAGAGTGAATTGAAATTCTTTCGAAACAGTGATAGAGTAAATAATCTTGGGTTTCCTGGTTAGTCCATTAGTTTAATTTTTAAGTAGGTTTTTATTTCCCACTGCTTTCTCATCAATTGCAAAAAAAATGGAAAGAAAAAAATTACAATACCACAGCTGAAATATGAGTTGTGCATATGAAATATAAGAAGTGCAGCTTGGTGGACTTTGGCTTCAGGTCATTCACATATGAACCCAAACTTCACCACTTCTTAGTTCCCCTTTCTCTTCTGTAAAATGGAAGTGATTAATCACATTGCTTTATAAGGTTTTGTGAGGAATCCAAGAAACAATACATTGAAAATGTTTAGCACAGCACTTGGCACGTAGTAGGTATTCAACACACTTTAGTGCTCATCATAAATCTTTTGTGAACAAGATTGAGGACATAACTTGTGTCTATGCAGAAGCTCATTCCAAACAATCAACATACAGACAATTAGAATACAACTTCTTCATAGGACAGGGAGAGTGAACAAGTGTGATTTGTAATCAGTTTTTAGACTGATCACACTTTGCCATCATCATATAATATGTGCCAGACCTAATAAAACTGACATTGTTAATCACCATTTCTACAGAGCTTGAGCACCTAAAAAGTATCTTCATGCTAAGAATTTTAAAGGTATATTATACAGAAATTATTGTTTTTTGTTTTCTTTTACACATGAAGCCCAATGAAGTACATGGTGTTCCCAAAGTCAAATGATATCATTGATAAAGCTCTGATTTTAACGTACATCTACCATGACTCTGAATCCTAACTATTTTGTTGCACTATTATATATTATCTATTATTACTAATGTTGCACAAAGTTGAATAAGCATAATGATCCACCAGATTTAAACTCAATTTCTTCTAACATAAGATAATAAAAGTAAGTTTATTTATGTTATGTGGATTTTGTGGAATATGGTACATTAGAGATGAATTTAGATGTTTGTCAAGAAATTTTTAGTTCTGACTACTTATAGCAGCTGTAGAAACTCAAAATTTAAAGAAAATTTAGAATGATCAAATTAAACTTCACTTGTAGGGCTCCAAGTTTTTGGTGGTTATTTTCTTTTTGTAAAAATGTCTTTATTACAGGGCCTTCTTACTACTGCCTAATGGTAGACACTTATATTTTCTTATGTATTATATTTCAGAAATAAGATGAAAGAGTACTTGTGCAATAGGATAGTGAACAGTCATTTAAGTTTTGGTTTAAGATAATTTATTCTAAAAATCTCTTTTTGAATATTTTATGAATTATGGTCCATATTGAGAATATAATGAAAACTACAAACTCTTTCTCCAGAACAAAACCAACTAATCTACATTCACAGGGACTCACATCTTGCATACAGTTGCATGAGTTTCATGGGATCTCTCTTTTTGATGGATCCATTAAGAGTTCTTGGATCTCATTTATGAAACTTGCTAATTAATTCAAATGACAATTTTTCTTCTGAATGAAGTAAATTTTATGTATATATTTTTCAGTTACTTCAGATACTTTTATAAGTACCTATGAACTCAAAAAATAGACATGAATGAACATCAGAAACAAATGGCTTATATTATTTCCGTCAACTAGAGGGCAATACTGCAGGGCTCTAGGAAAAAACTACACAGCAGGTAGAATCCGCAATTGGTAATTATCTATCTCCTCTCTGTACCCTTCTCCGTTCACTATGTTTCTATACCTACACCTACACCTACACCTTTGGACCTTCCTCCAAACCAAATACTCAGCAGCTACTTTCTGGCCTCAGATAGTCAAGAGTAGCATGGGAAAAAATCTTGAAGAAAAACTCTTTCTTTATTGGGAAACCTCAGTGTTTAATCTTAAAGCTTTCCACCGATTGGAAGAGGTCCACACACATTATCAAGGGTCATCTCCTTTATTTAAATTTGTCTGATGATAGATGTCAGTCACATCTACAAAATACCTTCACAGCAGCATCTAGACTAGTGTTTGATCAAACAACTGGCCACCATAGCCTAGCCAAGTTGGCACATAAATTAACCATCATAACTAGTTAGGGGGATTCATCCATATTTACTCTTTTTTCTCAAAAATTATTTAGATTTTTAGATTTGGGAGATTCTTCAAAAATTCCTTCTGGAATGATAACTGGAACTGTAGTGAATTCACTAGTTAAATTGACAAGAACTGAGACCTTAATGTTGTCATCCAACCATGAGCATGGTTCATATTCTCTAGTTACTCAGAACTTTTTTTAGGGGGGTGGTAGGGCAGTCTGATATGGGCTTAAATATAT
This sequence comes from Physeter macrocephalus, assembly GCF_002837175.3. NCBI lineage: Eukaryota > Metazoa > Chordata > Mammalia > Artiodactyla > Physeteridae > Physeter > Physeter macrocephalus. The sequence goes on along the minus strand of NC_041215.1, from coordinate 92,244,352 downwards.
GTTAAAGGTATAGTTAAAAGAAATATATTATAATATATGTTAAAATATAAAAATACATTATAAATGGGGGAGGGTAAGGAGAAATGATATAAGGTTTCCACTTTTTTAAGAAAAAGAAAACATACACACAGGATCTTCCAGATTCGCTCTTCCTCTTATCAAGTTAAAATATGTTCTCACTGCAATATATTTTATATGGGGAAATTTCTGTTCACACCAGAATTTAATCTTGTCAGAGAACAGCTGTAGTTTAACCCAGTGACTATGCCATTATTGATATTAGGGGTGCTAGGGTTAAACAGCATGATCTTCAGTTTAGAAAGCACTCACAATGTGCCAGCCTCTATGTTAGATGTTAAAGGTAAGACCCCGGGTCTGGACAACATCAGCTCCACCTCAGTGCAGTGTAAGACAGTGCTGATTAAAGTACCTATTAACTCTTAAGCTATACTGCTGGCTGCCACTCTATTATTCATTTTGTTGCAAGATCAGGACTGAATGCCTTAACTAGGGTGTTTCTAAAATGACAAAACCTGATAAATCAGATATTTTCTGCATATATTTATTTAAGAAACCTTGGATTATAGATTAAAAGTAGAAAACAAAACTGAAATAAAGAACAATCTAATGGATTCTACTTAGCTCACAATTGTATGTGCTTTGATATTCTGAAATATCTTCTTTTCAACTGCTTCTGATATAACTTTGACATTTTAAATTTTAACAGAAAGATTTCCTTGCATCTAAATCCACCACAAATGTCATGGTCATGTAGCAGAAACTGTTCATTTTTTAGACAAAAAGAATGTGGTTAAAGAAAGTGATATCATTAAGAATAAAGTTTGAAGAATGTTTGGTTTCATTAATTTGAACAGGAAGGTCTTCAAATGAGATATGAGCAAGTTTTAAGGTCTAGAGCAAACTTAGAGGGATGTAATCCATAAATGATTTTCCTAAATATTGTTTAATATTTTAATTAATTGAATTCTTCACATGAATTAACTTCCTTAATTATACACTTTCCAAAAGGATTTCCTGTACTGTGCTCCATGTTATCAGTTCAAAAATTATTAGAAGACTTACCAAGTCTTTTGATCATAAAATTAATATATGTCCATATTTAATGAACCAGATTCCAGCCTACTTCCTTCAAAATAAATATACCAAAATCAAAGAGTTTATGTTAGAGTTTTTGGATAACTCAAACATCCTTCAAAAATCCACTAATTGTGTAAGCTTCAGATTAACCCTGAAAGCTAACAGTTCACTAAGTTCTTAACTGTCACAACTCTAGTACCCTAAGACACTACATATTTAAGGCTACATATTCTCAACTTTCTCAGTTATAGTACCATACATACCATAAAAGACTACATGTTAAAAACTTTTAATGTTACATGTAGTTTCTGAAGCTAGAAGCTAGAATAAGCTAAATAAATCTAGTCAATGGGATCCTAACTTAGAAATAGGAGACTCCAGCTCAGTGTGTCTTCAGAGGGTTTCGTTAAGTGTAACTATGATGTAGGTCTTGAAATAGCATGTGGTCTAAAAAAAAAAAGTTAGATTTTTACACTGAGACAACACTCTGCTCCTAATTACTCAAAATCATTTAGACTTCAAGGATTGTCCTACATCTTGGTCTATGTTTTTCTTCCACACATAACTGCATAATTTTATTATCACGAAAGGGAAACAGTCTGTAAATAGAACGTGTAAGCTTTTCTATCTGGAGAGCTATCACAGTATATCAATTCCAATTTGACTAACTCCTTGGAATTAAATTTGTAGTAAACAAAGATCAGGGAATTCCCTGGCGGTCCAGTGGTTAGGACTCGCGCTTTCACTGCCGTGGGCCCAGATTCAATCCCTGGTCGGGGAACTAAGATCCTGCAAACTGCATGGCGTGGCCAATAAATGATAAATATATAAATAAAACAAAGATCATTGTGCATCATATTACTTTACTAATACAAAAATATAATAGAAATTAGTGAAGGAATACTTACTTGAATGAATTGAGTAACATTCTAAGTTTATTATGTCTTCTTTACTCTTAATCACATATGCATCATTATGGCACCTGAATATGAAAAAAAAATGCTAATCGTTCTTATTTGTGGGCGCGTAGTTCCTGGATTCCGGATTTTAGTAGCTCTTGTTTCTTTTGTTGAGTCCTTCACCTCCAGACAAGTTTACTTCTTGCTAGTACTTCTGATATCAATTGGCATAAATTTAAGGAAAGGTCAACACATTATCCAAGAAAGGATTAAAACTTATCTGAGTTTCTTTTAATGAGCATAGAATGCTTTCCTCCCAGATATCTATATGCCTAGGTCCCTCTCCTCCCTGTAGTCTTTGCTCAAGTAAAAACTTTTCTATGGGGCCTAAACTAATCACTATTTAAGATAAACCTACACCTATATCACCACAACCCTATTGTTCATTTTTAGCTATTTTAGCATGTTCTTGCTTTTTCCTATAACACCAATCACCTTGCAACAAACCATCTACTATAATTTACATATTTTATGTTTTTATTTATTTTCTGTCCATGCAACTAACATGTAAGCTCTACAAGTACAAGCACTTCTATTTTTTCTTCACTAATATATCCTAAGCACCTAAATAAGTGTCTGCACTAGTAGGTGCTAAAGATTGCTTAATAAATGATTAAATGAATGAATGTGTTTCTTTCTACCAGTCTCCACAGAAAACTAGTAACTCTGTGATTTTGTATGCAGTACACAGTAGATGTCAGAGCTGAAATTCTGAAGGTGTTAGAATCACTACACATTGCCAAAGAGAAAATATTCAGAAGCTAATTACCATTTCATTATTCTTAGGTCAACCTAATATTTACCCCTTCACTATCTTTGTAAAGGAAAATAAATTAATAAAGATGTTTTTGGTAATGTATTTAGTGTTCAGGTTTCACTGAATTCCAAGGCATGACCTTTCAAACTGGGGTAAATGAGAAGGCTGGTCAGTGTTTTAACACAAAGTGTTGAAGCATTTCCCCAAATGGCCAAACAATGGCTGAAATTGGCAGAATTTCTTGTTGAAACTGGCAGACTTGCCCACTGTTGCCTCCCAACAAAAGTCTTCCTCCATTACTTGTTGCCTTTTTGGACAATAGCACTAAAAAGTCTATAGAAGAAGAAAAAAACCCTTAGCAGTGAAATTGAAAGAAAGTAAATCAATCTTTTAATAAAGCATATAGGGTAGAATACGAATCCTGTTTAATTGCCAAAAAATTATACCTCTGTTTGATAAGTGAAGAGTTACATATTTGTAAATCTATAATTTATCAAGCTTTTAAGTGATTTATAAGTATTTAAAGATCATTTTAAAGAGTGCCAACTGTCAATGCCCTTCAATCATTGCATAGCTTTGAAAGTTTTCTAAACTTAAAGCCAAAGGACTATTTTATAAATTAAAATACATACTTGTCATTAAATAAAATCATGATTTGCTTGAAAGCCTAATGATGAATTTTCACAAAATGTATCTTTTAATTGACACAACTCATAAGTTATAACAATTCTTTTCTTTTCTAATTAAGATTTTCCATGTGTTTGAGACACATATAGCTAACTTTATTTTCTTTTAAAACAGGTGTTAGTCATTCATTCACCTAGAAATATCACTATTGAGTTTTTTTTTCTTCTGAGTCTAGAATGTATATCATTCAGGGAAAGAATAATATTCCTTTGAGAAAAAGACTGATTCTCAACATATGCCCATAATATTCAGAAAAAAATATGTGTATAAAATGTGTCAAGGTTGTAACTTTACTGTCCTTCAGTATATTATCTAATATGACTGGATTTTAAACCACAAGCAACAAACTAGTTTGGATTAAACAGTTCTCTGTCCTCAATGAAGTATTGTTCAAAACATAAAAGTAAGTTGTGAAATAGCTTCTTATTTAAGTCTTCTTGAACTTTCTGACTTTAATGTGGTGTTATAGAATGGTAAACTTATAATAAAGTTACTATTACAAAACAAATGATAATAATACACTAACAAAAATTGTATTTGTTTTAAGAATTATTCTACATTCAATTAATTTCTGATATGTTTATATATAACATGACAATCCAATATTCTACATTTTCTTTGTCCCAAGTAGCTTAAAAACAACAATAATAATAAAATAAAGCTGAAATCAACAATAACTTTTAAAAGACCAAAATGTGACAATTTCTAATCTAGAAGGGCTTGATGAAATGGTGGAAAGGGCACTTAAAATATGCTTTACATATTAATAGAATAATAATGAATTTTCAGTTCAAGTACTTTGCACTGAAAATTGGAGTGCAAAAATAACGAATTTCTCACAGTGATCAGAGACACTTCACACTTTCTCAAGCTAGAATCAGTCCCTACAATGAAAAATGGGTACTCCCAGTAGTCCTGTTCAGAAAAAGGCAATGCCAAAACATTTGTTTACTCTCATCTAGATTCAGCAGAGGTACCATGTATTCTTGAGAGCCTTTTCTAAGAGTGTTACTTGCAGGATGAAAGAGCTCTTTTGAAGACTGAATAATTGTCTAACACTAAATTAAGTCTAAAAAAATCACTGTCAAAAGAGTTTCACTAATTATTATAATTGACTCTTCATTGCCCATTGGATTTAAGGGTATAGAACAAAATTCATTATCATTTTTAGTAGTTCTTCAGCTCTTATATACTGGATCTCCTTGACTCTGTTAAAGTGTCTCTATTCTAGAGGCGCAGCTTGCTAGCATATAGCATGGAATATGACCATAAATCACTTTTGTAATCCATGATGTTGTCCACAAACATTACTAGCAATTCTCTGATTAGTTCTATTTTAACTAATTCCTCTTATTTACTAGGTCCTCACCTCATTTGTTTCTAAAGGAGTGGATGTGCTCTCCTTGTTTACATGGATCTTATTTTTTAATTGCATATTTTTAAACATATAATTCAAAAACTATACAAATCCTAAACTTTTCTGCCTTGAAGTAAAACCACGTCAGTTCTGGTGACAGTGTCTGTCAAAGTGAAAGGTTTAGATATTCAACCAGAAGTTGATGAAACTGGAAATGAAAGGAACAAGATTCGGGAGTTAGAGACTAATCAGGAGAACAGAGAACAGGAAAGATTCAGAAAAATTCTCATTCAGAGACCAAATATATATGACTGTAACAATGTAATTAACTTAGTAATTATTGCTTATTGAGTCAAAAAACTGATATAAAGTCACAGTGAGGGATGGGATTGTAAGTAAAATAAACCAGAAAAATAAAAGGGAGTGAATAGAATAAAGAGAGGAAAAGAGGGAGAAGATAAAAGGAGAAGCTATAAGAGAAGATAAATTGGTTCAATAAGACATAGTATTTGCCAGAAAGGTTAGGAAATAAAAATCCAGCACTGAACTGCATCAGTTAAGATGTGGAGATACTTTGGATACATGGTCATGAACAAAAAGTTAGTATACAAATACCCTCCAGCTACTTGGTATAACATTTTGGATATGAAAAATTTACCTGCTCTTTTGTTTGAAGAATGGGGTTGAGTGTTAAGCCTAAGGGTTATTCCTTCTGATAAGAGGCGAGGAGTGTTTATAAAGAAGTTGTGAGAAGCAAATACCAACTCCTGGTACCAGGTGGTACCACCTCCGTGATTACCTGGATGGTAATCATGTTCTAAGACTTGGGCCCAATTAGTCAAGATAATGACTCTATTTTTAAAAGGGGAGGGTTCATAGAGACTGACCCACTGGGAAATCTTAGTCTGTCTAGGATAGTTTATCTAAAGGTAGCCCAGAAATTGGGCTACATTAATCATACCACATTTAAAACAGCAGAGCTTATTTGGTTAACTGCAAATCTCTTGGCTCATTCCAAACCTACCAAATCAATCTGGGGTGGCTCAGCATACAGACAGAGGTGATACTTGAGTGAGTCCCATGTGCCCTGAAAACCACTTTCTCTTTACTTTACACTGCATATTGTGAGATAAGAGATGATAAACTGATTAGGTTCAAATTTACAGTAACAAAATAAGAGTGAACAAGGCACATGTTTAAATCAATTAATTTTCTAAATAATGAAATAATAAGTATAAATTCACACTGAACTACACATAAATAACAAGATATATATTGCTTTCCCTTCTAATTCTGGCTATGAGAATTATTAGTTTTGTGATTTGAGGTGCACATTTTCCATGTCTGAATCATTATAACTTAATAGTCTTAGAAACTTGGTAATAATCCAAATACAACTTTACTGACCCTTTCCTTTTTCACTGGACTCGGGGGTAAGTACACACAAACACATGCACACACACACACACACACAAATACTCACACATATACATCGATTCACAAGTTGTTCATCATTGGTGTTCCAAAATTCCCTCCACGTAGCTAGGAAACTAACCTAAAGTCAAATAGAATTCACACACCTAAATCATATTTGTAAAATTCACAGTGTTTAAATCATATATATACTATGATTTAACTGTGAAATCTTAAAAGGGGTCTAATATTAACAATATTCTGACAAAAGGAAATAAACTTTAAAATTGAATGCGTGCTGTGTGAGGCATTTCCATCTCCCACCCAACACCCCAGACCTATCTGAATTACATTGCATTTTTATGTATTTTGATCCACAGATCCATAACAAGTACATGATTCCAGAGTAAGGAATCACACTCTGAACATTGTCCTATGAAAGCTTTTTAAACTTTAAAATTTTCATGCATATGAAAGATTATTAAAATACACTGCTTGGGCTTCCCTGGTGGCTCAGTGGTTAAGAATCCGCCTGCCAATGCAGGGGATACGGGCTCAAGCCCTGGTCTGGGAAGATCCCTCATGCCGCGGAGCAACTAAGCCCATGCACCACAACTACTGAGCCAGCGCTCTAGAGCCCTCGGGCCACAACTACTGAGCCCGCGTGCCACAACTACTGAAGCCCACGTGCCTAGAGCCTGTGCTCCACAACATTGTGAGATAAGAGATGATAAACTGATTAGGTTCAAATTTACAGTAACAAAATAAGAGTGAACAAGGCACATGTTTAAATCAATTAATTTTCTAAATAATGAAATAATAAGTATAAATTCACACTGAACTACACATAAATAACAAGATATATATTGCTTTCCCTTCTAATTCTGGCTATGAGAATTATTAGTTTTGTGATTTGAGGTGCACATTTTCCATGTCTGAATCATTATAACTTAATAGTCTTAGAAACTTGGTAATAATCCAAATACAACTTTACTGACCCTTTCCTTTTTCACTGGACTCGGGGGTAAGTACACACAAACACATGCACACACACACACACACACAAATACTCACACATATACATCGATTCACAAGTTGTTCATCATTGGTGTTCCAAAATTCCCTCCACGTAGCTAGGAAACTAACCTAAAGTCAAATAGAATTCACACACCTAAATCATATTTGTAAAATTCACAGTGTTTAAATCATATATATACTATGATTTAACTGTGAAATCTTAAAAGGGGTCTAATATTAACAATATTCTGACAAAAGGAAATAAACTTTAAAATTGAATGCGTGCTGTGTGAGGCATTTCCATCTCCCACCCAACACCCCAGACCTATCTGAATTACATTGCATTTTTATGTATTTTGATCCACAGATCCATAACAAGTACATGATTCCAGAGTAAGGAATCACACTCTGAACATTGTCCTATGAAAGCTTTTTAAACTTTAAAATTTTCATGCATATGATAGATTATTAAAATACACTGCTTGGGCTTACCAGGTGGCTCAGTGGTTAAGAATCCGCCTGCCAATGCAGGGGATACGGGCTCAAGCCCTGGTCTGGGAAGATCCCTCATGCCGCGGAGCAACTAAGCCCATGCACCACAACTACTGAGCCAGCGCTCTAGAGCCCTCGGGCCACAACTACTGAGCCCGCGTGCCACAACTACTGAAGCCCACGTGCCTAGAGCCTGTGCTCCACAACAAGAGAAGCCACTGCAATGAGAAGCCTGCGCACCGCAACAAAGAGTAGCCCCCGCTCACCACAACTAGAGAAACCCCACGTGCAGCAAAGAAGACCCAACGCAGCCAAAAATAAATAAATAAATAAATTTATGAAAAAAAATACACTGCTTAAATAAATAAATGCCTATATACCTAGAACCCACCTTTTCCATCATGTTCCTCTCTGATTAAGTCACATGTATGTCCCCAGAAGTAAACCATTAGCCTAAACTTGTACTAGTCATTCCCTTGCTTTACTTTATGGCTTGACCACCTATATATGTATTTCTAAGCAATGTATTATTTAGTGTTATGTTTTTAGTTTTACTTTTATGAAAGTGGAATACTTCTGAATATAGTCTTTGGAGACTTGCTTCTTTCATTCAGCATTATGTTCCGAAGATGCATCAGTGTTAATGTGTGTAATTTTGGTTTTGTTCTTTTCACTGCTGCAGTGTTCCATTGTATGAATGCACAATGTATTTATCTTTTCTCCTGCTGAGGGACATTTGGATTGCTTCTACCATTTTGCTATTATAAACAATGAAGCATGAACATTTTTAAAAACATATTTCCAGGTACACATGTTTGAGTTTCTTTAGGGAATAAATTTATGAGTGGGATTTCAGGATCCTAGCAATTCTTGTACCAATTTATAGTCCCACCAACAGTGTATGAGATTCCCATTACACCACATCCTTTCCAATACTTTGTATTACTGTCAAACTTTTAAATTTTTGCCAGCCTGGTGGATATAACATAGTCTCATTGTGGTTCTAATTTGCATTGCCCTAATTATGAATCATAGCAAATCTACATGTAAAACAAGTTAAAATTTTCCACTGAAATATTTGTTTCTAATTGGGTAGCAGTGACTTGATGTTGTAGAATTATTTTTTGCTTATAATTATTTAAGAAAAGGACTATTTTGCGTTAGGTGGTCCAAGGAAAGGAAAGATTGTTTTATTGCTTTTAAAACTGGATATGTGTGAATGGCATTTCTCATCATGATCAAGAACATAGATTGATAATGCCTAGAATCATACCCCAAATTTTCCAATTCCTTTTATTCAAAAACCCCATCAAATACATATCTTCTTTAAAACCAGAGAGAAAGAGACTTCTATGGTGGTGCAGTTGTTAAGAATCCACCTGCCATTGCAGGGGACACAGGTTCGAGCCCTGGTCCGGAAAGATCCCACATGCCGCGGAGCAACTAAGCCCGTGCGCCACAACTTCTGAGCCTGCGTTCTAGAGCCCGTGCTTGGCAGCAAGAGAAGTCACCGCAAAGAGAAGCCTATGCACCGCAATGAAGAGTAGCCCCCGCTTGCTGCAACTAGAGAAAGCCTGCGCGCAACAACGAAGACCCAACGCAGACAAAAATAAATAAATAAATAAATAAATAAATAAATAAATAAATAAATAAATAAAAATATATATTAAAAAAAAAATAGGACGAAAGTGAATACTTCCATTCAGATGCATGTGTGCTTTTTAAAATATAAACTTTATTTTTTAGAGTTGTTTTAGATTCATATCAAAGTTGAGTAGAAGGTGAAAGATTTTCCATATAACCCCTCTCCCAACCCTCCTCTGTTACTAACATCTCCCACGAAAGTTATACATTTGTTACAACCAATGAACCTATACTGACACATCATGCCCACTGAAAATACAGTAGGATTCACCGTTGATGTTGTACATTCTATGAGTTAGGACAAATGTATCATGACAAGTATTATGTGTTTTTATAATATTTTGACTATTTTAAATCATTCATGGAGCTTACAAGTCTCCTGAAAGAGAGAATATCTCTCTTTCTAAAAATTATTGTAAAAATTATTGTAAAATTTATTTCTTATACATAAAAATATCATAGAAGGCATTGGAGTTTGTGTCTTTCATGTAATTCCACATTTTGGAAACCACTTGATTGCCCTTATATCCAGTATCTGAGTTTAACTAATATATTTCTTCAAGATTTTGATTTCCTCTTAATAAATACACTTAGGTTTTCATTTCTTTTTCCAGCTTGATTGTTGTGCTTCACCACAGCAAATATCAATAAAGTTTATCCAATATTCTTACATAATATATTTATTTTCTGTGTTTCTAAGGTTTAGTTGATTTTGATTTCATTGTCTACTTCAGTCAGTGGTGCTACTTCCACAAAATTAGCTTTCTTTTGAGTTTTCTCTAGGTATCGCTATCATTTTCATTAAGGCTTTACAATATTTTCTGTGTATCCTCTCTTCTTGGATATTAATCTGTTTGTTGGTACTACAGATACTGATATTTTCAGAGGAAAGTGGAAGTAAGACCATGCTGACATACACATTATATTTTATTAATATGTGCAATGCATTTACTAACCAAAGTTAATTCATCAATAAATTTACTTAGTCAGAAGTAATCGTTGACATATTTGTTTTTTACTTATTCTCTATCACCAAAAAGGTGCAAATATTCTTTCACAGCATTTTCAGCTGGGATGAAAAATGAAATTTCTAGACCCATGCAGAAAAAAAAAAACCACTCCATGGTCATGTCTGTTTCTAGTGGCTTTTTCTAGCAAGTTGGGAAAATACTCAAAATAAACTTCAACTTTGAACCTTGTGAATTCCATATGAATGCCAGTAAAGCCTGAGCCTGACAGGAATTTTTATTTTTTCCAAAATAGCTTGTAGAAAATTCAGATTCTAAATATATGTGGAGTGTTTATTGGTGTAAAAATACACAACTCTTTAAGATGACCAGATCATGATCCTAATTACAACATATACTAGACAATTTATAATATATAATAAATTATTAAAATATATGAAGGTGTGAAAATTTACAAAATAATTTTACAAAGTAATCAAAACTTTTTGATTTATATATAAAAAATTTGATTACAGAGATTGCTTTTAACATAAGCTTTCTTAATACTTTTGGGTTTTTATGTAAGGATCCCTAGTGCCTTCATGGAAATCCTTGACAATAATTCAGAAATTATTTTTGGAAGTAGCAAATTCATGATCTATAAGAACAAGTTTAATAAAAGCCTCTCAAATCATAATATAAATTAATGGAGATAAAAAATTTGCAAATGCAAATTTGATATTTTTGAAGTTCTAAAGTCCAAATAATACTGTGTAAATGCAAAGCAAGGTAAACAAGATTATAGCTATATCTTGCCTTCGACCTTATTTTGAGTCTGAAAAAATGATGTAAACCACATTTATATACATTAACTCAGTTTAGCAGTGGATGAATCTCACCTGTTAGTGATACCCTATGTTTAAGGAGAGTTAAATCTCATTACTGACATGGTCTACCCTCTGGCTTCCTCTTTGACAAGATCTGTGTCACTCTTTCCCCCTCATTCACTCCAGTTTGATCACGTTGGCTCTCTTTATGTACTTTGAACTAGCCATGTCATTTCCTTCTCAGAACCATTGACCAAGCCACCGTTTCTTCTGGGAACAACCTTTCACCTGAACATTTCAGGGCATCCACCTGTCCCTAGTGCTAAGATCTTGAACAACAGGGACCATCCTCCATGTTCGTGTTCTTTAAAATACTCATTCTTAAGAAATAAGGTCCAAGAACAAAGTTCCTGATTACTTTCAGGTCAGCATGGTGGCAACATAAATGTGCCTGAAACAACGCCTCCCAACTTCCCATTAAAATGAGACATTTAAAATACATATGTTTGTGATTTAAAAAAAAACACACTAGTATATAATTTTAAGTTATGTAAAATCCCACTATCCACTAATAATACCAAATTCACAGGAATGTTCTCTTGTCATCCAGGGGCCTATGATGATACACCAGCCACTTGTGCTACCACCTGTCAAAACTATGGATGGTCCTACCTTCAGGTATTGAGTATGAATATATTACAAAAGAACATTCATGACTTGATGAAAGTAACATGTTGAATTTCCAATGAAATTGAGGATAATATGAACATGTTAACAATCATAAGAAAGGTTTCACAGAATGATACATAACATAACTCCAAATAACTTCTGAATCAAGGAAAACCTTGAAAGGCAATCTAACAAAATACAGACTTAGGGACATCTGTCAGACTTACAAATTCATTTCCTTGGGACCTTTGGGTATGAACTTATCCCCCATGTCTTTTTTCCCTTGGCCAGAGGACTAGGAATGTTAAATTAATACAAACAGTTCTTAGAAGATTTATTAATATTAACAATTTGGTAGTATTAGCCACAAACATCACACAAACACACACACACAAACACACACACGTATATAATGTCTATGGCTAATCTTATTTTAATTATAACTATGTATATGTTTCTATATATACGTATATAAAAAACAAATTATATTTCCTGTATAAAATAATAGGGCTACGTTGCTCTTTTGAACTAAATTCCTTTCCTCTGTAGAGTTCTTTGTTTTCTGATCCACATAGTCACTATTATATTCTTATAAATGTCTGTAAACCTTTCCCATAATTGGAACGTAAAAAGATATCATTTATAAATAAGGGAACAGGAAAATGGGGGGTTAGCTCAATTAAAGATTTAAGTTGCTCTATATACTATTTTTAGAACTCCCTGGCAAAGCAGTTTCAATTTCAATCCTGGGCATTAATTTCAAGCTTCAGGGGCATTGGTGCTGCCTCCAATAAGATTACTGTTGCAGACAGATGTGTCTTATTTATATTTAGTATTATAGTTCCATATCAGATAAGATATTATGTGATTATTATTACACCTCACATCCTCCTTCCTGACAAAATTAAAGTAGCTTTCCTGTCCTCACTTATTTTTAGACTGCGAAGTATTTAACAATTCAATCATGCATCATCCCAAAACTATAATAGCATTAATGAAAAATAAAGGCTACTGAATTATTTTATTTTAAATTCAAAGCTGAGTGACATAATTCCTTCTTCTGATTTTAAATTCCCAAGTCATTCTGCTGGACCCAAAAATAGACCCTCTATAATTATTCTTTGTCCCACAGCATGTCTTTGGGAACTCATCATTGTTGTTCTATCCTTTTTATGTGTCAGCTTCCTTTGCACATTGCACCTCATATGACTCACTGTTCCTTAGAGCATGGTTTGAATGCTCAAAATGCCTACTTATATCTGACAGCTGGATTTTTCTTCCTGAACATTTTTATGTGAAGTGGTGCCAGATCAATTTTTAAAGCCCCAATTTTGCTTATTGAAGACATATAAGAAAGAGCAGAAAATGGAAAAAGATTCACTTACTAGGCAAAAACTGATTTTGACTTCCAGTATCTGTTAGTACCAGTCATCTTCATATGGAAATTAAGAGGATTACTCATTTTTTTTTCTAAGTGTCTTTCCACCTTATAAATTCTAACATATGTTGGATAGTTTGAAGGAGATAAAGTGGCTTGAAACTGAAAGGTCCAAATTTAAGCTGCATTCTCTTCGTTAAATTGATCTCTGACTTGCAGAGTATTGGTAAGATTTTTTGTGAGACACTAATAGGCCTAATGGTAATTTTTTAAATTTTATTTCTAACAAGTAGAGTTTAAGATGGATATATATTTAAATTCTAGCAAGAAAGAGGTTGAAAAAATGATCTCTGGAGAGATTAAAAAATATAACTGAGAACCAGGAATGCGGTTTGCTATCATATTAGTTTGACTCACATGTGGTTTAATTTTAACCTAATAAAAGAAGCACAGAAATGAGACTTAGGAAAGAGAACTCCTAGTCTTAGCTCATCTACCTCTACTGTGGGATATGAGGCACATCACTAAACTCTCCTGAACTCCCACCTTCCAAATCTGTAAAATAAGCAGGTTATACTGTGAGACCTTCAGGTCTATTCCAGCTCTGAGATTCTGGATCCTCTAACTGTAACTACTCTGAATTAAAGACAGGAGCTGGAAATAAAATATCATCTGAAGTTCTTTGTAACAAATAATGTGATTTGTAATAGCTCAATTCCTCTAACTTCGAATATTTTTGCATTGCTTTATTTACATAATCATTCAGTAGACTGAAATTTGACAAATGGGTAAGAGGTGAGAAAGAGGAAAAAACAAGGAGAATATCTCTGGCTGGACTGAATTTTGGCAATAGAAGGATCCATTTCTATTTATCACTAACGTATTATATTCTTACTGAAAATTCTCTTTGACTCCAATATAGTAAAAATATTAACTTTTAAATTTATAATAATTTAAAGGTCCATTTTTACATTCAAATCTTAAACCAACTGAAACTGAATCTCAGATATAAACTTTTTCCCAAAATTGATGGACAGTTGTAGCAATGCTTTTTATTAAATAATTCATCCTTTCTATTACTGATTTGAAACATAACTAAATTGTTCTATTTACTAAATTATATTAACAAAATTATTTTGGATTCTAGAGTACATTTGTCTTATTGTTGTTTATTTGTTTAGCTGACCTTTAAAATTATTTATTACCTTGATTACATTACATTTACACATTATTTGGGGAAAAATTAAGCATCTTTATACATTTTAGTTTCATACGTATTAATACAAACGTCTCTTTATTTATTAAAAATCATTTTATGCCCATAAGATAATTATATATTTTCTTCAGAATGGCTCTCCATGCAGGAGAAGTGCCTGTTTCCTAAAGATCAGAGAAGACTTTTACACAGAGCAAGATGAAAGTTTTCTCAGCAAATAATATGAATAGTTCAGACAATCAGGAGTGAGTCCAGTTGGTTAGAACAGTAAGAACTAAATTAAGGTACATTTGGAAACTAAAAAGTATTCGTATTCCACTAAACTAATGAAACTTAAATTCCAGGACTTTCACTCAAATAAGACCCTTTCAAGACCCTGCATTTAACTTTGTGTTTGTGATTTGGTGCTGTTTTTTTAAAAGAGGAATCCTATAAGCGTGTTAGTTTTCTCTAATCCAAGACCATAGCATATAAGTCCCCAAGTTGTCAGTGCTTTGTTTCCTACATCTCATCTGGTAAGGCAGTAAGGGTACCCAAGGAGCAAGGGGGCCACGGGTGTGTAATATGAGATACTGGCCACTGAGGGCTGGTCTGGTGTGTAGCACATCTCTCCTTCTAGCTAAGCTTTTGACTTATGCATGTCACATAAATAGACTGGAGATTGGCTGCCCCATCCGTAAAATAGGAGATTAAACTAAATCTGAGAAAAAGAAAAAAAAACCCAGAAAGTTGCTCTAAATAAACTCTAAGATCCTCCTTAATTCTAACTCTTCCCAGGCACTGTGGCTCATGGTTTTATCTCTATCTCCAAAGGGTACATTTTACATTCTGTCTTTTGTCCTTTAATTTGGCATGTCCGTCTTTCTTGTCCCCGAGCTACAATACAGAGGCATCTGTAAAGAGCTATTTTAAACCTCTTTGTAGTACACCTTTTAGTGCCTGTAAACTCAATAAGTACGTTTACAAATTATATTAAAATGCTCCACGGAAATTATACCTTTACTGTTTAAACTATGTTTATAGATCAACTTCATGCATGATTGTCTTACCGTCCCTTGAAAAATTTATAGCACACTATCTTATTGCTCAGAGTTAAAAACAGGTAAACTAAGAGATATCATTATTCTAGAAGGCATAATTAATGACCTGTTACAAAAAGTAGGTATAAACATATATAACATATATATATATTTTGTAAAAACTAGGAATCCTTTTGGACTTTTTAAAAAATTATTTTTATCTTTTATTTTTAAACAATTTTAAAGGTTACACTCCATTTACCTATATTTTTAAATGTAATTCTTTAAAGAGTCAAAAGATGCAATATTCTAACAGTTAGAATGTCCAAAATATACCTGTTCTCATCTTTCTGTGTAATGAGCCATGTTTCCAATAAAAATCATTCAAAAAAATTATGGATTCAACAAAATGAGTTTAGCACAACTGATGAGGAACATTTGCTATATATACCTGTCATTTATGTTAACTTACATATCTCACATGCAAAATAAAGCATGAACCTAAGTATAACACACCACCTCAATAACTGAGTATTGTTATTGATCCAGTGACCTGGGGTTCTCATTTTCAGTGCCAAAAAAAAATCTACTAATATTCTTTCGAATCTCTAAGAGATTTCCGTATTATTATGCATCCTATAAATGGTGGTATTCTTTACAAATACACTTCTCTGAAACCACCTTGCTAACTTACTTTTTTTTTTTTTTTGTTTGTTTTTTTTTGTTTTTTTTTTTTGTTTGTTTTTTGTGGTACGCAGGCCTCCCTCTGCTGCGGCCTCTCCCGTTGCGGAGCACAGGCTCCGGACGCGCAGGCTCAGCGGCCATGGCTCACGGGCCCAGCCGCTCCGCGGCATGTGGGATCCTCCCAGACCGGGGCGCGAACCCGGTTCCCCTGCATCAGCAGGCGGACGCGCAACCACTGCGCCACCAGGGAAGCCCTGCTAACTTACTTTTAATCAGACTGCCTTTTAGGGCATAAAGTTGTTCTACTTTGCATTGATCCCTGAAATAGTCCTTTCTTTGACATCTATAAAATTTCCATACACTAAATTGTTTTTGAGCATAGTAGACTTCACTGCAGATTTTCATATGAAAGATTCAGGAGAGATTCACAGATTAGCAATGCAAACAATTTCAAATCAAGTGGTAGACATCACCATTTTAAAAAGGTCACTTGGAGAGTGGTATGGACATATATACACTACCAAATGTAGAATAGCTAGTGGGAAGCAGCCACATAGCACAGGGAGATCAGCTCCATGCTTTGTGTCCATCTAGAGGGGTGGGATAGGGAGGGTGGGAGGGAGACATAAGAGGGAGGAGATATGGGGATATATGTATATGTATAGCTGATTCACTTTGTTATACAACAGAAACTAACACACCATTGTAAAGCAATTGTACTCCAATACAGATGTTAAAAAAATAAAAATAAAAAGGTCACTTGGTTCTTCCAATATCTTATCTATTTCCAGCCTCTTTCCATCTTTCTGGATCCACTCTCTTCCTCTTTATCACTCATTTTCCTTCTTCCCTTTTAGGAGTGAAAATAATACATTTTCTAATCTTGATTCATGAAGAGGAGATTTTTGCTTCTTATATTTGAGCGACTGCTAACATTTATGGCCATGTGGCTGTTCTATCCCATGTTATTTTTGATGAATTTTACAAAAAAAAAAATAATTCCTTCTATAAGAATTCTGGTGTCAATGTTAATTATTTAATAAGTTATGGTAACAATTTGTTAATAATGACAATTATTTAATATTTAATTTAATAAGTAATAAGTTGTCATTGAAGTTTAATGGGAACCATGTTATATGTAGTATAGACACTATAAACTTTCATACATTTATTTACTTATCATTTGTTCCTTTTCACATTTGCTTTACATTAAATTACAATTTGTCTGATTCATTTTTCTCACTACAGTGCCCAGCATAATAGTTCTCAAATGCAATGCATTTTTATTTTTGGTAGAATTGAATTTCTTCATTTAATATGTCTTACACTTTAGACCAGTGATCTACAAACTGGGGTATGCATACCCCTAAGGAGTAGGCAGAAACAGCTTGTTTTACAGAAATCAATTTCCAGATTCTTAACCTTCATTTGAACTCCATCCTAGAACTGATCTGCCACAGAAAATTACTAAGGTCTAAGCTTCAGGCCACTTCTCCCTTTTTACTTTTTTTTTTCATAGTGTTCCTTTTACTTCTTTACACACACACACACACATACACACATGCACTATTTCACCCTTCTGAGTCTTACTACAAAGCATTTCTGCAGGATGTAACAATCTCCTAGGCCATAAATGAGGGGACAGGGATGATGGATACACTGATGTTTGCCAAGCCTTCTTAAAAAGGACACATGACTTTCCCACTTTCTTCATCTCATTAATGATGTATTTCTAATAAAATTTTACTTTATGTGTTTAAAAATTCTGTATCAAAATTTATAATAAATTTATTATGTTTTCATCTAGAGTATAAACTCTAGAGCCAAACTGTCTGGTTCAAATCCTGAATCAAACGATTTTTTAAATTACTGGTGAAGTTAATAAACGTACTTGTGCCTCAATTTCCTCAAAGGTAAACCTGGGATAAACAGTAACTACTTTATATGTTTTAATAATGTGATCATAAAGTCTGAAAAGGTAAATATTATTTTTTCATGTATAATAATATAAAGTAGCATATCATCTATTATGTATCATTGGTGTTTCCAGACTTGGTGGCCACTCTGTACATGAACTGATGGAAGTAGAGGCAGAAGTATTTAGTGCTTAGGTCATGGCTTGGAATTGAGTAAGTCTTCCAAAAGTTTTAGCTACTATTATCATCATTGTTATTAGTATTATTATTTCTAATAAAAATTGTAATGGTAATGCAATTGGGAAGGATTTTTAAAACATTCATTTAGATAGGATTTTTTTAAATGAAATTTCAACCTAGGTATACATATTTTGTTGCATAAAAGATTTTGAGCAGAGAAGACTTCATTGAAAATTTTCCTAGGAAAAGATTAGGAGAGGTTTGCATAGTAGCCACGTAAACACTTCAAAGGAAAAGGAAGATATTGCAACATTATAGTTTTTAAGTGTCACCTGCTCACTTGGTGATCTATTTCTACATCCCTCCATCTTTCCTGCTCCACTCTGTATTTACTCCTTCTATTTCTGTATTATGCTTTTTCCTGGATCTCTTTCAATGTGGTCATTTAAAAGAATTTGAAAAATAAAAATATAGTTCAATAGAATAAAATTCTATCAGGGAAAGATGGATAGTGGAGTAGAATATGATGTTAATGAGATTAAGAAATGCAGTAAAGTTTCCAACTGTCAAGAAGAGAACATTCATTTCTCTACAAATGATTGTGTAGGTATTAAATTGTTGCATTTACATTTCATTGAAAAAGAATACTATAACAGTCATAGTTTAAAATGTCATCATTTAAAATGTGCCCAAAATTATGTTTTGCAAATGACCTAGTAACTTAAATGGGTGAAGTTTTTTAAAAATTATTTTATAAATAGTGTCAACAGAAAAGTTAGAACACTGCACTAGATTGGCATGTTTAATTCATCTTTGCATTCTCTCTTCCATGAAAAGTACACTTAAAATAAGTTTATTAATAAATATGAATATAGCATTTTTATCATGAAAATAGGATGTTATAATATCATACCTTTCATTGTACCATGGATTTGTAACCAAAACAACTAACTTTATGTTCTTGACTTAATTACAGGAGGATGTATTGGATCTGGGATAAGGTGACTAGGTACTACACATATCACATGGAAATGAGCTCTTGCTGTTATTAGTAAGAAAATAAATATAAGGCTTTGCAAGCAGTGGGTTGGAAGATACCATAAGGGCTTTTCTTTTGTTGTTAAGGATAATAAATTATAAGGAGGTTAAGAAAGGTCCTTTGCAACTGGAGCTTATAGCTCTAAGTGTAATAATTTATATTTGTAACTTATGATTAACAAATAACTTTTATTTTTTGATAATGAAGTTTTATTTTTGATAATGAAGAACATTATAATTTGCAAAAACATAAGAGGTTGTCATTACATGTGGGAAAACTCCACAGTTTTTTTCCAAGATGCATTGACCCATATAAAAAGCAATCAGTTGAACAAAGAGTACCTATCTTGAAAGGGTTTTTTATCATATTTGAAAAGCTTGTTTAATGGGATAGACCCATACTTATGATTTAGAATCAGACCCCTCAGCCAAATCTCAGCCAGAGTCCATTAGACTCCAGATTAATTCTAACAGTCATTAGGGTGTGGATTTCCCCTCCGTAGGAAAACCGTGCATTACAAAAAAAAAAAAAAAAAAAGCACCTCTCTCCCCCCACAGAAAACCTTGTCTGTTTCACTTAGATATTTTATTATTGTTTAATTTGTCTTTCACCCTATCTCCCAGGCCTTCCTTAAGCTTCCTTTCAAAGCAAATTATTTATCTTTCTATGGAATAGATCAATTTTGACAAAATTTTCCCTCTTCCCCAATTATGCAGACCCTAACATGAACACAACAAAGTGAAATTATCAATCAGCCTATGCCACAATTCATTTATACATGTCAGGGTCATAATTTTGCTAGTTTTTAACTTTGAGACAGTTCTTCCTAAACTGCCCATATTTATAACGTTCCTAGATTATCTAACTTTCTGACTGTGTTAATCCATCAGTCACAATATACTTATAAATGGCCAGATGGGCAAGCCTTTCCACTTTTTGGCTTATTCCATTAATGTATAGAGTCTTGCTAATATTTAATGATATTTATACATCTACTAGTTATTGAAAATAAATGAAAACACATTTACATTTATTGACTCCTGTTTAAGTGAGCACATTTCTACCTAAAGTAGTGGAGAAATGCCTAGGACCTAGGAAGAATAAAGGGTGTGGCATATGAGGAAAACACAGTCATTTACTGTATTTTACAGGAAGTTCCTGCTGTGACTAAAAGTTCTTTGCTCTCTCAGACTGCTGTAGATATAAGACAAAGAGAAACGCAACACAGATAATTATAGCTTTTAATATGCTGAATGTAAAGCATGTCTACCAATGAGAAACAGACCCTGGATTTAAAGGAAGCGAATGCTATGATTCAATGAGCCTGGCAAATATACCTGGCAACAATAACACAAGACAGATGCACTATTACTGTTTTAGGTTGTTTTAGAGAAACCAAAACCTCCAGATGAAAGTTCAACACTTCTCTGTCAAATGTTTTGTCTGTATGACACCAAATATCACCTTAAGTGAGAGAAATTTGAGTAACCAGTAACTGTCAACTGCCAATGGTAAATATTACCTCATTGGGCATATCCACATCTTTTAAATAAAATTTGGCTATTGTTAATTAGGCTTTAAGCAAGAGACCTCCTATCTATAAAGAAAAAATTATGGTCATGCTGAATTTATTATTTTTTATTATTTCACACATAGAGTAAACTTGTTTTTCACATTTACTATATAATTAGTAACAAACTCTAACTTCAAATCGTTCGGGATTCCATTTTATAGAGTGTGCTACTCTTAGTTACATATTTCCTGAAAAAGTTTATTATTCTGTATTTACTCTCAATTTTTTCCAAAGCCTTTGGACATTTAATAAGGGATTCAGAAAACAGTGCTGTGACACAAAGATTGCCATATCACTGGAAACATTAATGCATGCATACACATAAAATCACAAAATACTTTAGAATGAATTTTACTATCATAAAAGTTTTCTGAATCATAGCAGACCTTAGAATTCATCTTTCAGCCAAATCATAAACATATACCTCAACAATATCCTATTATGATAGTTTCTGTGTTTTCTTTACTGGGGTAAAACGACATTGAATGCTTTTATAAATTCTCAGATTCTACTTGGTATTTCATAGAATATTTGGTGGAAATTATACATGAATACACACAAACATACATACATACACACATACGTGTAACTTGAAACACATTAGCTGAAATTCAAATGCATTCTGAGAAAAAATACATGCAATGAAAACAAAGAGGAAGAGGTATGTTTGTTCACAAAGATATGTTCAATTAAAAAGAATAAGGCGATATTTTTGATTCACACTTTGTAGTGGCTGGTTTGGAAAGGTATATCTTTGTAGCCAGAACAATTCTTCTATTATACTCTACTCTTTTTTTTTTTTTTTTTTTTTTTGCGGTACGCGGGCCTCTCACTGTTGTGGCCTCTCCCGTTGCGGAGCACAGGCTCTGGACGCGCAGGCTCAGCGGCCATGGCTCACGGGCCCAGCCGCTCCGCGGCATGTGGGATCTTCCCGGACCGGGGCACGAACCCGTGTCCCCTGAATCAGCAGGCGGACTCTCACCCACTGCGCCACCAGGGAAGCCCTGGTGGGCTTTTTAATATCTATTAGTCTCTATTATTGTCTTTGAAGGTTAACCACGTCTTTAAAAATTTTTAGTAGTGAACAGGGAGGAGTTACTTTTTCTTTTACGAGTCCCACCTAAATACTGTAATGTAAATTGTAATTTCTATTCTCTCTATTACAGCTCTATTGCTTGGAAGTCTTTGGTGCCATTTCCAGGCACAGAGCTTTAAAAAGCCCTATATTCAATCTTCTAATACATTAGCTTCATAGCTTTGTAGCACTAGATGGATCCTTACAGTTTTTTGAGACAACCCCACATTTTTGAAATGAAAAACTGAGAATCAGGTAAATAAAAAGACTGATTAAAAGAAACAAAATAGTAATCTGGTGTCACCAACAGAATTAGTATCCATTTTACTTCAGTACACTTATACTGACTATTCTATAAAATGCCCACAAACTACCTAATCATGTCCCTTAAAAGTTATCTATAAGCAACACTCCACTCTTCACACAAATTTAATTTTCCCCCATATTCTTCTGGACATTTTCTTATATGTTTCCCTTGGAACTTAACAAAGCATTTGTGATATTGACTCTAAGATTATCACTATTATTGACAGATTTGATAAGTCTTTTTTCATGATGCCTTAAAACAAATTGTCACGTACGGTTAAATCTGCACTTCAGAAAAACTACCCCATTTTTGGATTCATGTCCTATCCATTGTCCATTTAATTGTCAAGGTATTTTCTAACTGGGATCACATAATACGCTGATGTATCTCAAATTTCAGGTAGTTGTTGCCACAGAATCTCTCATGCAGTTTCAGTTCAAACCCTGATCAAATAAGCAGTGTGATTGATATTTCTATTTTTAAAAATTTGGCCCTATCAAATAATTTCTGAAATTGCTCTCCATATCCTGACATGATGAGGGTACCACTCAGTTAACAGAGGGCATTCACATGTGCTTAGAGACTTTGTAACCACTCTGTCTATATGAGGTCTCTCAACTGCCATTTTATTTTATTTTTCTCTCTTTATGTAGCAAGTTGGACCTATTTAGCCCCAGGGCCTTAAGAAATTATTATGCAATAAGTATTTATGTTGAAAAAATACATATTATATTACACAAGATAAAGCTGGACTTGTTAGCAGGAGCATCAAGCTGACTTCAAACACTGGTGAAGTAGACAAAAACAAAGATAAAGCAGCACTGTTCACTAAATGTAACTCTTTTGAGTCACTGGTTTTTAAATCTGCCTGAACCCATATGTAAATACATTAGTCTAAAAATACTAATTTTCAACTGAAATCTCAGTAATAAAGATCACTTGTTGGTAAAGTTAGGTGTTCATACTTTATCTTGAGGATGTTATTAGCTCATTTCACAGGATTTTGCATACCTGAGATAAGTTCCCAGAGACAGCATAGAGTACCCAAAGGGATTTGAGTTAGGAGACATGTTTCTAGTCTCTCCTCTGCCTCAGACCTGTTGCGTGAATGTGATCATGACACTTCGCTTCTTTGGTATTTTGTCCTCATCTGTAAAGTAAATTTTTGTACCAAATTGATTTTATTTATATTGTGAAAAAGTGATATTTAAGCAATAATAAACATGCAATGCATATACTTCCAAAAGTCATGTTGTATACTGTTTTTCTAATTCTGAAAAAGAGATCCCTTCTGGAGTCAGAAAGATCTCAAGTCTTATGTGATTGCTCATAGAATGAGCAATTTCAAGGTAGAAATTACATAACATTATTTAATATGGTCCATTTTTCCCTGAAGTATACTTTAATGCTCTTAATATAAGCAAAGGAACAAAATTGAATGTAAAAGAATGGTGAGGTTTATTCATTTTAATATCCTTCCTCTAGGATCTAGCATGATGGTAGGCACATAGTAAGGTATTACTCCATAAACATTGGTCTTTCAGTGATAATTTTGCTCTGTGGGAGAACATGTGCTTCACATAAACTTTAAAATATTGCTGATAAATATCTGCATAGCCAGTGGCTATTTGGGGGAGTGAAATACATCAGGGTCCAGAGAAAGTTCTGGTTAAGAGTATATGTTTAGAAGTCAGAGTCACAGTCTGGAGTCCTAGCTGTTCACTTCATTAGTGAGATGACTTTGAGTTTCCTTATCTGGAAAAACAAGAGAGAGTGTAATAATTTGTTACTCTTAGAATTAAATATGGTAGCATGCTTACAGTGGCTGCTGGGACAGTGTTTATCACACAGTAAACACTCAGTAAATGGTAGCTATTACTATTTAAATTATCCTATAATTCTGATTTCAGTTGTTGCAAATAACACCAAATTAAGACTTGATTTATAATGATTTATTTCCTACTATCTACTTTTGATCTTTTGCTAATAGATTTCTGAATGCTACCTCAGGGAATTTCTGACAATTTCCGCTCTCCCTTTATTAGTTAGCGGAACTAGGATGGGATGCTTAGTCCAAATACTCTTCCTTTCCCCCACTTCCTCCTTTTCTCCTACCAGCATCTATATGCTTGAAATAATATGCAGGGAACTTTGAATGTTGCTGAAGAAAGAAAGAGGGGGTTGTTTTGTTTTGTTTTATGGGACCTAACCTACGATGATGAGGACGTAAAACTCAGAGGGTGGCATGGCACCTATGCTTTACTGGACATGAATTGGGTGGAGCTGCTAGGGAACTAAAGATGAAGGAAACGTTTTCATGAGAGTATTAGTAAAACTCTGGATAGAGCCCAGCTGTCAACACAGCAGAGGGTAAAATTAAAGACCATTTTCTACCAGTTCTGCACAGAACACAACAGGTCTCTGGCCCCAAGAGTTGAAGGCTTTGAGAGCATCAGGAAATAGTGCCTTTGTGCTATCATTTTCAGGATGAAGTAGTAAGAAACATCAAGAGTAAAGTCACTTCCAGTGATTCTAAGGACAGAGGGCATAGAAGAAAGAGGTCAGAGTTCTAGACAAAGTAGGGTGTGTGTTGGCCCTACGAAAGAGACTGGCCTATGAAGCATTTCCTTAGAGATTTCAAGAGTTATGTGGGACTTTGCAGGATGCTGGAGGTCACATGTTCTAAGGCGCAGACAAAATTAGAAATTTGAGGGTTATTGATGATACGACTTGGTATCCAGAGGCTTCTGCAGTCTAACAAGATTTCAGTCACAAGAATAATTAGGGAAAAGTTTATTTAGATATAAATTAAGATAAATATTTAACTAGTATGGAGCTAAGAGTAGATTTCAAAGTGTCTGAATTTATGAAAATTGTAAGTGAACTATGATTACCCAGCTGATTTAAGGTACCTTGGGCTTTTACATGAGTCACCTGGCAATAAGGAGGTATGTGATATTTCCTAGCAAAGCTATTTTCAGATGGGAAAAAATGAATATACCTACTTCCACATGGGAGGTCCTGCTACTGATCTATGTAACCCTAAGGATTAATCTATTCATGGCTTAGATAGTTCTACCTAAGAAAGGTAACATGTAAATTCTTGTAAGTCAGCATTCACAGATACCCTCCCTCTAATGTGTTCAGAGGAAATTCTCAAATGGCTTTGAAACCCTTAATCCTCTCTCAAAACCCATGCAAAGCATTCAATATCCTGATATCTTAAGTCTACTTAAAATAAACTTCTAGACATGTATTGTTACTGTATTTATATGTAAATAATCTGAGAGTGGATACTAGAGATTGTCTTTCTTTCATCTTCCTTTCTGAACACTAGCCTTTCCCCATACCTCCACTCTCTTGTATCACTTACACGTATATTTCAAAATTCTTCTTTCTTTTTACTCAAGATACCACTCAAACATGTGTACTCTTGAAATGTAAACTCACCGTTATCTCCTGCCAAGTTCAGATCCCAAATTAAGTTGCCTGAGGTCCTTAATGATTTGGTTTCCTCTAATCAGTATTTGACAAGAATTCATATCTGCTTTCAATGTATCCTTTTAATAGATTTAAAAATTTTTTTAGCCTGCCCTGAGTTTTATTTGTGGCTGTAGGCAAATAGGTGAAACCTGGCAAAGAATAATGCTCTACAATGATCTTCACCATAGGGACAGCTGCCTCTCCCTATTGATCCAATTCTTTCCTTTTAAAAAATTTCAAAAGAAGAAATATAATTATGACCATTAGCCTATTTGAGCTGTACCTTCAACCAGTTTCATTGCAATGTCATTTTTATACTTTGAAAAAACAGTGGTTCATTAAAGAACAGGTTTTTCCAAGATATGCATTATGAACAGTGAAATGCATTATAAACTCATGAAAGAAATTTAATCTCTTCCAGAATTAGTTCATTAAATGATTCTTTTAATCAGACTGGTTCTTGACACAAAAGACAGAAACTTTTCTCTTAAATTCATCTGGCAAAGATATAATCTTTTAAACACATGAAATATCAGCAGATTTAATTAACTTCAAGCACTATATGAAAATGATTTTTAATGCTCTTACTATGAAGGCTCTTTTAGAAATGTTAGTATCTATTTCATTTTATAGATTTTAGAGTAATTTCTATCAGGAATGTATAGTTCAGTGTGACAGTGGCAACTGAAGGTTCAATGATTATTAGGGCAAACAGAGGTTAAGTTGGCATATGAGCCAGTCTCTGCTTCCATAAAGATTAGCATGTGGCTCCTGAACTAATAGTTATTAATCGTAGCATTTTTTAAACTGCTATGTTTAATGGCTTAATATTATGCTATTTATCTTCATAATGCCTTCAGGCAGATAGCATAGATCCTTTAGTGGGAGATTTATACCTCTAGTTAAAATAATCTAAGGAAGGTCTTTTTTTTTTTTTTTTTTTTGTGGTATGCGGGCCTCCCTCTGTTGTGGTCTCTCCCGTTGCGGAGCACAGGCTCCGGACGTGCAGGCTCAGCGGCCATGGCTCACGGGCCCAGCCGCTCCGCGGCATGTGGGATCCTCCCAGACCGGGGCGCGAACCCGGTTCCCCTGCATCGGCAGGCGGACGCGCAACCACTGCGCCACCAGGGAAGCCCCAGGAAGGCCTTTTTAATGCATTTTAATTTAACCTCACATACAGTAAATATTTTCTTTAAATAATAGCTCTTTAGCAAAGGAAAATATATTTTTGTTTTAATTTTGAATATATGAAATGGTATATTTATCAACAAGAAAGTATTTAAAATTAGATAATTTTTAAAATACCGTTATGAAATTCTGGGAAATTTTTCTTCAGGTTTTATTTAGACTCTAGCTCTGAGAACTAACTCAACCCAACTGTATTAGTCTGTTAGGGCTACCCTACAAAAAAAATCACAGACTGGGAGCCTTGAGAAACAGAAATTAATTTTCTCACAGTTCTGGATGCTGGAAGTTCAATGCCTAGGTGTTGATATGTTTGGTTTCTCTTGAGACTCTTATTAGCTTGCAGATGTCCACCTTCTCATTATGTCCACATACGGCCTTTTCTCCGTATGTGAGCATCCGTGGTGTCTCTTTCTCTTTTCATAAGGACATCAGTCCTATCAGATTAGGGAGCCACATTTATGACCTCATTTAACCTTAATAACCTCCTTAAAGGCCCCATCTCCAAATACAGTCACATTGGGGGTTATATCTTCAGCAAAATAAGTTTGGAGAGGGGGCACAATTTACTCCATAATGCCAAGAATTTCTAAGAAATTTTTCAAAGAAAATGGAGTTGAAATCAGTAAGAGTTATTGGAAATTTTTAAATTAATCCCAAGTAATAACTGGGTTTATTCCCTAAGTAAAAAAATAAGCATCCTGTTGACATAAAACAAATAGACTGCCAGTTATTTCTACAGCAAAAAAAAAAGGGTTTATTCAGGATCAGCAGAGGACTGCAATTCAGGGTCTACAATCCTGGCAAGCCACATGCAAGTCACCCACAATAAATGGAGAGGAGACCTCTTTTATAGAGGGGAAAAGGAAGTTGGGAAGGCTATAGTCAACAGACCATGGCTTTTCACTGGCTGAGTTATGACAGTCTCTCATTGGCTGAACTCTTGCAAGGAAAAAAGAGGAAGTCTTTCTTCTTCCTGTGGGGTTTTGCTATAGTTGTAGGGTGTGAGAGCTTCTGCTTCTGTCCTCCTGACTCTATTTTAATTGAGGTTTCTGTTTATTAATTTCTACGTTTTCCATTTTTGAGCACAATCTTTCTCTAAAATCATTGTGGTCAAGAGTCAGTTTTTCCAGTTTCAGTGGCTTTTTGTCCCTCAATGACAGGAAGAACATTTCCTGGGTGTAGTGTCCCTTGTCAAAGGGAAAATGCACAAATTGGAAACCTATTGAGGTCATATTCAAGTAAAAATGAGCGGTAGGAAGGAGAGCTCTCAGGCAATTTTTATTTAAAGTCCATACACTATCAGGATCACAGTCATCTGAAGTGTTATGTCATAATCAAAGGTTTGGCAGATGAACTTGCAAAAGGCCTGGTCTGGATATCTTGGGAAAGCTATCTCTTCAGATGTTGTTTCCTTCAATTCTGGGAAATCTTTACTTTCAGGTCACCAGATGATATGCCTGTAAGTCAGGGTTTGGTGCTTTCTTTAGGTGTGTCATGTGAATCCAAGAGTCTGTTCCTTAGAATTTGGCAGGACAAAGGTTGGTTAGCAGCACCTGATAGGGGTCTTTCCAGTGAGGTTGAAGAGAACCTTCTGTAGGTATCTTTTCCAATAGATGTAATCTCCAATTTGCAAGGTGTTATGCTTAAGGTCTTCATCTCCTGAAACACACTGTGAAAAGACTGCGCTACCAAAACATGATTATTTTTAATAGAAGAAGTTAGACCTCTGTAATATTGGAGTATCTCTCCTTTTATAAGTGGTGGGTCAAAAGAGGCAGGAGCCAAATGCATAGGGTGTCCTGTGACTATCTCAAAGGGTGACAGTTCTATGAGTTCCAAAAGAGTGGATCTAAGATTTAGAAAAACCAGCAGCAATGCTTTTGGCCAAGGTATTTGGAGGGCCTCACAAACTTTGCCAATTGAGTCTTAATACTGCCATTAGTGCATTCAACTAAACCAGAAGACTGAGTGTGGTAAGTGCAGTGAAAGTGTAAAACCGGCCAAAGAACACAGACTTGTTGAAGTACCTGACCAGTAAAATGAGTTCTTGGATCATTATGAAATTTGAGATTAGTGCCCCAGGTAGGGATAATGTTTTCCAAAAGGACTTTGCTACAGTAGTCTGTCTGCAAGGAAAGGCTTCAGTCCAGTGTAAAAACATGCAGACCCTGACTGAAACTTATTTATATCCATGAGACAGAGGACATTTTATGAAATCCTTCTGACAGACCTCAAATGATCCATTAGGAAGTTTAAAATGTTCAGGAGCAATACAAACAGGCTTCCCTGGGTTGTATTTGGGACAAGTGGGACAAATGACATAAGCACTTTTTGTAGCCTTGTTAATGTTTCCCCACCCATATTGATTCATGAATGCTATCATTTTGTCAGTAAACCAATGGTTTAATGCATGTACAACAGTGAGGAGTGAGAATTTGAGAGTCTGCAGTAGGACTGGGTTGTTTTTTGGTCCAAACCAGAGCCTTCTCTTTTTGTCAAACCAACAATTATTGAATTTCCAATCTGGTTCTTCCTTTTCTGAGGCCAACTGTTGGGCTTCTCTAGCAAGTTTTTATAACTTATCTTTTGGGGAAATATCCCTTTTGACCATGACAGAGGTTTGGCTGCTGCTGGGTCCTTTAAGGAAGTGATTTCCCCTAGCTTCCAGACAGTCAAGTTTAGAATTCCCTGGAATCTTAGTAATAGCTAAAGTGGCAATAATTGCATTTAGTAATTCCTGAACATAAGGGTCATTTTTTTGTTTTATTTTTTCTGGAAGTAAAGAAGTCACACTGCTTCCAAAACATTCCAAAATCATGAGGTACTCTGAAAGCATATCTACTATCAGTATAAATATTGACAGTTTTGCCCTTGGCTAAAGTACAAGCCCATGTAAGAACATATAATTCAGCCTGTTAGGCTGAAGTAGACATAGGTGAAATGCTGCCTCAACAGTATCAAAATGTATTGCAGTAGCATAGCCAGCACAATATTTGCCATTGTCACCTTTTCAATAAGAACCAACAGTGAACCATGAGAAGTCAGTGTTACCCAAAGGAATTTCCAGCTGATCATCCTAAAGAGTCAGGAGGTGAACTGTCAGCATTAAGCAGTTGTGAGGAACTTTGTCAGTGAGAGAGAGAAGAGTAGCAAGGTTAAGATTACTACAACATGAAAGAGTTATATGAGGAGCGATTTAAAAAAAGGACTTCATAGGATGTGAGGTGGCTGATTGAGAAATGTTAAGTGTGATGGGAATTCAGGAGAGCCTCTATAGCATGAGGTACAAAAATGGTTAGGGAGAAATCCCACAACAATTTTCTCAGTAGTCTTAACCAAAAGGGCAGTGGCAGTAATGGCTCAAAGGCAAGAGGTGTATCCCAATGCCCCTGGGTCCAGTTGCTGGCTATAATACCCTATGGGTCAATGGTGGTCCCCATGTTTTTGGGTGACTACCCCAAGGACATTTGCTTCCTTTTCATATACAAAAAGAAAAAAAGGGAATCTGATAATTGAGATGCCCAAGAGCAGGTGGGTTCATCAGACTCTCCTTTAAGGCCTTAGAGACTGTATAGTCCAGTTTTTCCCACAAAATTGGGTCAGGGTTGTTGTTGTTGAGTGAAACATACAGAGGTTTTGTCATAACAGAGAAATTTGGAATCCAATTTCGGCAATAACCAACTAGCCTGAAAAAACCTTGCAGTTGGTGCTTTGTTTTGTGCAAGTTCCCCACAAAAATGGAAAGGAGACCTCTTCTATAGAGAAGACAAGGAAGTTGGGAGGACTATAGTAAACAGAGTCTATGGCTTTTCATTGGCTGAGTTGTGATAGTCTGTTGTTGGCTGAGCTCTTGCCAAGAAAGAAGATGAAGTCTTCTTCCTGTTGGGCTCTACTATCATTGTAGGGCATGAGAGCTCCCCTTTCTGGCCTCCTGGCTCTATTTGAATTGAGATGTCTGTTCATTAATTTTTACAATTGATATCTTCTATATGCCAATAACTTCCCAATTTAAATTGTTATGTAAGAGCTGCTTACGTATCAGCCCTTCAGTAAGAACTTTTTCTTTTTTTTGCGGTACGCGGGCCTCTCACTAATGTGGCCTTTCCCGTTGCGGAGCACAGGCTCCGGATGCGCAGGCTCAGCGGCCATGGCTCACGGGCCCGGCCGCTCCGCGGCATGTGGGAACTTCCCGGACCGGGGCACGAACCCGCGTCCCCTGCATCGGCAGGCGGACTCTCAACCACTGCGCCACCAGGGAAGCCCCAGTAAGAACTTTTAGCCAAATATTTTATAAAACATTCATAATGAAAAACCCTTTCATGGCTGAATATCAAACTGGTGTCAGAAACAGTTTCCTGTTATAGACACTATTAGATGACACAACGGCTTATAAAAATGTTTCTCTGTTAGTAAGTATACTTTTCAAATCTATACTCTTCCTCGGATTCTTCAGAAGGATTTCTCTTTCTTTTGTGATTCAATATTTTTCAAGCATGCCCCTTTTTAAAAAAAATTATTTTATTTTTATTTGCTGATCGTGGCCTGAAGATAGATCTGCTCGCCGACAGACATCTTGAGAATTTCCCTTGGTTATGCTCACTGTTCTCTAGGCTTTCATCAAAACCCCTTTTCATGTCAGAATTTTAAAGGCAAGCAGATAACCATAATTTTAGCCAAAGTCCCAACATTTACAAAGCATTTATCTAGATTTTTCTAGAGTGGAATTGTCTCATATCCTATATCCTATCATCTGGAACTCTTACACTTTGACCAATAGAATGCATTAAAACCCCTTCACCAGGGCCCTTGCTACTTCTTCCTTCCCCGTAGGGCTTGATTTATGGGATTAACCCTTAACCATAGAGATTATTGAGACAGCACCAGTGTCTACTCCTAACCAAATCAATTAATCAATCAACAAAAAAAAATGTATTTCTTGTTTTCTGGGAAATAAAATTCCTGATGAATGAGGGGAAAAATGTACAAAAAGAATAGACACACATCTCTTGGCCTTGTTTTGTTTTAAAACCAAAAACACCTACATTTACTAATTTCCTGGTGAGTACATCTCTCAATCCTCTGAGCTTCAGAGAAGATGTTAAATTTGGGATGGAGTGTGTGTCAATTTTTTGTCTGTTGCGTAGGCACTGGCTGTTTCTGAGTCCACCTCTACATTAATTGGAATGCCTCCACAGTTCTGGGAAAATCTGTCTTAAATGTCCATGTTTCTATGTGTTTTTCTTCAACTTCTGGGTGTTCAGTGTGTAGCTGGTGTAAAGATAATAGATGGCATACGGTGCATAGGTTGCCATTTAGATCCTATTTTTAGCCAAAATTCACATGTGTACTTTGGTTTTAGACATTATTTATTCTATTATGATGAAGGAAAGATTGTGTTTTCAACATCCTACAGAT
Source organism: Physeter macrocephalus (assembly GCF_002837175.3). Classification (NCBI taxonomy): domain Eukaryota; kingdom Metazoa; phylum Chordata; class Mammalia; order Artiodactyla; family Physeteridae; genus Physeter; species Physeter macrocephalus. The sequence continues at coordinate 92,212,012 of NC_041215.1, read as the reverse complement.
CTAGCTGCTAATAATTATGACCTCTCAGAGCAAAGTAGACTTTAAATGAGTTCATTATGGCATGCTGCTACCTACATTAATATGTGAGCAGTGAGTTTAAAATGTGGTCATCTATTTATAACTTTACTATTTAAAGTTACTTTTATATTTAGGAATGAAATACTATTGACTAATATTGAGGAATTCAAACACTTCTTTGGCTAAGAATATGCTAATTGACCTCTTAGGCAACTATACTTATACAACTTTCCACACTTGCACCCTAATAAAACATGGTAGAAAAGAGAACTTTCTTCCCATAAATGAAATTTTTGCATAAGTAAAACATTTGCTATGCTGATGTCCCTCTTTAGATATTGTACTTCCCATTCTTCCTGCTGTGTGAAAATTAATGATAACCAATATTAAAATTGTATCATAATAATAATTCACATTGAGTGCTTACTAATGTGTCAGAAAATATTAGCTCACTAACACATAAACCCTAAATAGGATATACTACAATTATTCACATTTTATGTAGATATCAAAATTAGAGGGATAAAGTGATTTGCCTAGGTTACTTAGATACATAGTGACAGTTTATATCAGCGCTCAATGAAATTCTGACTCAATCAGTGACTAACTCTATAAAAATAGTCTTTCTCACTTCTCTCAAGATGAAAATGTAAGCAAAGCAACTCAGGGTTGCCTTCTCTGGTATTTTATATCTATTGAGACATAAATCACAGTTTTTGCGTCAGCCCTGGTGCTGTCAACATACAAGTTTTAGCTTGAATAGAGATTATTTTAAGATCAGGCCAATAACAATTACTTTGGGGAGTTTTTCTACCAGAATTGTTGAAGGGAAGAATAATTTCCATTATTTTGCTGAAAACTTAGCTGCCCCAAACCTACTTTTGTCCTTTTGGTATATGAATAACAAAGTCTTAGATAATATAGTCCTATAACATTCTCTTGCTTTCCTCATATGGGGGGGAGATAAAATTTAATGAACTGATAAAAATATGATATAACAATTATGGTAGGGCAGCCATCAGATAGATAGCAATTACCTTAAAAGGTTTAAAATATAACAGCTGACAATAATCACATATACAATGTCAGGGAAAACAGAATGAATGTTTGAATCTCTTTAAAATTCAAAATTCTGAGAGATAAATACTATGCCTTTTTGATATTCATGCTTTTCTCCCTGTCTTTAAAAAAGATTTTTTTTGCACTTGTTCCTTCCCCCATTTGGAATACTCTCTCTCTCTCATCCTCTCTGACAGATGCTTAGATAACAATAATATCTCCTTTATTGGTTCAGAGAACAATCCTGACACTATTAAGGTTATTTCCTAAATCAAAACAAATAAGTTTGAAAAGGTGATCCAATGGAGGGGAAGGAAAAAAAAAAAGACGTTAGTGTTGTAAACATTTTCCCAGGGATTTCAAGGCTATTATCCATCATTGTTTGGTAAACAGAGTCAATTAAAGGCATTCACATGTAAAACATTCCTTTACAAAGAGCTCACAGTGACTGCTGCAGTCAAGGGAGAAAACTGGGGAGGAGACAAAAAGGGAAGAAAGAAAAAGACTTCAGACCTTTAACCAAGAGTAATTGTAAACATTTTACGTGTGCTGAAATAATTTATTTGTGCTTTCTTGAAAATGTAATTGCTACATAATTTTTAGGAAAAACAAGTTCTATATTTCCATAAAATGTTGTTTTAATTACAAACTATATAGAGCATGGAGGAAGAGAGAATAGAATAAAAATGTTAAAGAAAAAACTGCATTTATAAATCTTTTTCTTCTTGGTTGAGCTATTCTTTAGCTATCACTGGAGTATAATTATTTCAGTCAACTATACAGTGGTTAAATTACTTAATTTCTTTTACTAAAATTTCCTTGGTGGCATTTCTGAGATGGGAGGATTTGTATACGAATTACAATAAAATTCAAGATCGGTTCTGGATTATCACAAGGGCACAAAAAAAAAGAAAAAAGAAAGCCAGCTGCAGAAGGGAGTTTTTAAATTTTCATTTGTACAGAACAGAGACTCCAGGGCAAGGTCATAGTGAATTCATTCATATATTTCATTTAGTAGGTGTTTGGGCTTCCATATCATCCTACCTTTTGAAAAGAAAGATATATAGTATGTAATATAATTTTATGAATATCACGTTAGGCATCTTTGAGTTTTATTTCTATCAATAGATTGCCTATGTCTTAATAATGTTTTAAATAAACTTTAAAATATACTGTCATGCTTCTTAAAAGTGTTGCCGTACTCATTTATTAAGGCATTGGGAGGAGAAAAAAAAAAAAACTCACTAAAGCTAAAACATGAAATCCAAAAATGTTTTCTAAATATTTAAATAGATATCAAAATAGCATTATTTTGCAAACTGTAATATTTGTTGCATGTAGATCTGAAACAAATTAGTGAGGAAAATTTTCTTTAGTTTAGCTTTCAATACTTAATGGATTTACATTAATATATATGTCTTAGATAAAATAACAATGATATTTCCTCTCAGAACAGTAGAATTAAAGAACAAAAAAGGACCTTAAGAATCTAGTCCAATACCCTTATTTTACAGATTTAAAAACAAAACAAACCAAAACAAAACTGAGACTACCAAAGGTAAATGGTTTTGTTCAAGTTATATAGAGCTTGTTTAGTGACAGAAACCAAGACAACATATAGAGGTGGAACTACTAGTAATCTTAACGCACTATGCACACGAAGCTTTAGGTCACACTAGAGCCAGCCTTCACTCCTTTTCCTCTGTGATCCCCAGGTTTGGCTAAAATTAGAACGCTGGTTTTATTCACACTCAACCTGAAGCTATTCGATTTTTTTTACAATAGCAACATTTTACCTAAATATATGCTTAACGTTCAAGAAAACTTTAATATCAAGCAACATATATTTATATCTCACTGTATCTCAGCCCTTACCTCATGCCAAAATATTTCTCATTCTTTTATTTTTAAATTTGTTTTTTTTTCCTCTTAGAATATAAAAGTCAGCACAAATTTCCAGGATTAACAGCAAAAATATACCACTGAAGTTCTGAATATGCACTATTTTAGAATTAAAAGAAGCAGTTCATTTGAAAATGTTCACAACTTGACAATTTTAATCGCCATGATATTATCACCCACTAATTTTTTTTTTTTTAAGAAGATGTTGGGGGTAGGAGTTTATTAATTAATTAATTAATTTTTGCTGTGTTGGGTCATTGTTTCTGTGCGAGGGTTTTCTCTAGTTGTGGCAAGCGGAGACCACTCTTCATCGCGGTGCACGGGCCTCTCACTATCGCGGCCTCTCCTGCTGCGGAGCACAGGCTCCAGCCGCGCAGGCTCAGTAGTTGTGGCTCACGGGTCTAGTCGCTCCGCGGTACATGGGCTTCTCCCAGACCAGGGTTCGAACCCGTGTCCCCTGCATTGGCAGGCAGATTCTCAACCACTGGGCCACCAGGGAAGCCCTCACTCACTAATTTTTAAAAATTTTCTTCAACAGTCTGAGAGAAAACTTTTTTTGGACTAGTTTAAGTGCTTTTCTTTGACAAATGGATGAGACAAACCATTTTTAACTAGTCTTACACTCTTCCTAAATACACATGAATTTTGCTGTGATCAGTCTTTGTAAGTCATTAAAACGATTTTAATTATTATAACTATAGACATATTTTGTGATGAATATTTATTTCATTTGTTTATTCATTAAAAAAACTGGTATGGGCTTCTCTGGTGGCGCAGTGGTTGAGAGTCCGCCTGCCGATGCAGGGGACACGGGTTCGTGCCCCGGTCCGGGAGGATCCCACATGCCGCGGAGCGGCTGGGCCCGTGAGCCATGGCCGCTGAGCCTGCGCGTCCGGAGCCTGTGCTCCGCAACGGGAGAGGCCACAACAGTGAGAGGCCCGCGTACCGCAAAAAACAAAACAAACAAACAAACAAAAAAACAAACTGGTAAAGGTTACTACACACCAGGCCATGTCCTGGGGACCCAAAGGTTAGTAAGGCAGTACCCTCAAATGCCCTCAAATAGCGCTCACATTTGGCGGGAGAAAGTAAAAAACCAGACTGAACTAAGTCTAGTGTGATAATGTGCTGTAAGAGGGTGCAGTCTCTCTGTGGTGGGAACATTAGGGACATAAGGAGTTCGGAGAGGGTTTCCTGAGGATGAGAGAGCCAAAGATAAGTCCTGAAAAGACAGTAATTATATCCTTCATAAAGCATCATTAGCATTATTGGACAAACAGTTCTATTTTTTTTCGAGAATTCTGCTCTTCTTATATCTGACTAAAAGATTTTCCAGTTAAGTAGTTAGTGTGTGTATTTAATGATGTGGATTCCATCACTCCTTCCCTGTGTAGGAAATAAAACGGGAAATCCTGTCCTTCTGTCTTCCAGTTTTAGCTCGCTCCCTCTCTCTCTCTCTCTCCCTCTCTTATGTAAGAACACACACAAACACACACACACACACACACACACACACACACACACACTCTCACACAAAAGGACCAAATCACATCTTTTTCAAAACGTATTAGCTGCTTATTTTAAGTACCAACCACAGTGTTTTAAGCAATGATTACTTTAAGAGACCATAGATATACCCAAACAAACAGACTAATAACGTTAGTTTCCCCAGTACGTCCTCTTTTTTTCCTCCTTCTTTTTATCAATTGTACCCACCATTATGCAGAGGTAGAATCCTCCTAAGATTTTCTTCACAATAAAGATATTTAACAGAAAACTTACATTGAATTGTGAATGGAGTATTCTAAACATCTTCATTAGTTAATGAAGTTATTTCCAATTTTTTAAGTACATATAATTTTCATAAAATGGTAAGAGCTAACAAATAATTTTCATAAAAGGTAAGAGCTAAATCAAATAGTAATTACAAATAATTTTCATAAAACAATGAGCTAAATCAAAATATATGCAATTTTACAGAACAAGAAATTATTTTTGAGCTTAAAAATATTTTTTTGATGATAAGGTATTGTTTTTATAGTTTCTTTGCCACGAACAAACATATCAACTTCTTCCGTTTTTTCTTTTTCTTTCTTTGGCTGGGGATGGTCGTGAGGTGGTCCAGAATTCAGTTTTAACCATAAGAATGAAGTGATAAAGCCCAGCTACTTACAGCCCCACATTCATACTATTTTATATTAAAAGGCAATATTATGTCTTAAAACACAAAGAGTACTATTTAATTAAGAAATAATAAATTATTAATCTAATTATTTTGTGTTATGTATATGTCTGTATTAATTTTAATTGTTTTGGACAACAAAATAAGCTTACCTAAGAACTCCTGCAAGTTTTCTCTTTCTTTCTCCTTCAACTCTTTACATTTTATATCTTTGCACCATTCTGCCTCCAGCTAAAAACTCCCTGTTTCCAGATAATATATCTGATGCCTTCAGTTTTACTGTTTTTTTTTTATCCAGGGATTAAGAAAATCAAAAACAATTGATAATGCAGATGTAGAAATCTTCATAGGGTATGTGTTTGTGACAAAGCATAAAAGATTTCACCTCCTTAATAATATTGTCCTGGGGATCTAAAGAAGAGACCGGAGCACTGGTGTTTATTACCTTCTTAGTAAAAAGGCCTGATGTCATGTATGTGTGCATATGTGTGTGTGTATATATATATATGTGTGTATATATATATATGTATGTATATATATGAAATGGTACCTCCTAACAGAGCAAGGGTTAGCAGTGTTACATATTGAGCAAAGTAGTTTTCATAAGAAAACAAGCGATTTTGGATTTAGAGTCCACTGTCACTTCCCTTTGAACATGGTAAATCCCATGCCTTTGATGGCCAATAATCTCCTCTTTTACAGAATGCTGAGAAGGTTGGCATTGTTAAATATTCACATATAATTTTACCCAAAATTGCAAGTCTTGTCACTGAGACTGATTAAAGCAAACCATGGCATTCTCGTCTGCTGCAGGGCAGAATAGAGAGACCACTACTTTCTGAGTACTTAGCACTTCCCAGATAGCAACAGGTGATTATGTGGGTTATTACATTTAACCCCCATAGGTATACTTAAGATAGAAGTGCTATGCCCATCTGAGAACTACAGAAACCCAGGTAAATGTTGCAGGTTAGGTTTCTGCCTACATTCCCAGTTTGTAAATACTACAGCTGGTATCCAAAACCAGAGCCCATTGACGCAAAAACCTGTGCTCTCTGCCCTGCATCTTGCTTTCTACCGTTTTCCTGTCTTTTTTTCCCCCAATACAAGTCCCCTACTGTTATTTTTAAAAAGTTGTCGTTATCCGTTGCCAAAAGCAGCATACTGTTCAGATAAATGCATTGACTCCTGTCCCAGAAAGCCACATGTGAGTTTTCTAGCCATAGCCCCCATCAAAGTGGCCATGAGACTGTTTATCTTTTATTTACTTTCCTCTTCTTCCCCCTCCTCTCCCTCCTTCTCCTCCTCCTCCTTCTCTTCCTTTTTTTTTTTTCTTTTCTGAGATTGCTATTTTGATTGCTGTTTAGAAAGACTTTTGATGGAGAAACACTTCTCTCTGCAAAGACAGACATGCATAGCACTACAACCTGAGTTGCAGTTTGATAAACGTGCCCCCAAAATGCTTGGGATTTGTTTTGAAGTGACCAAGACAGATTTCAGGATGTTGTGATTCTTTTCTTTTCCTCCAAAATAAGAAAAAAAAAGAAAGATCAACTTACTCGGTACCTAGGGGACCATTTCATATGACTAATTTATTTTCTTTTAGGTTATTTTAACTCTTACAAAACATTTATTTTCTGTAGTAATTTTTTTCTCTTTATTCGGAGAAAAATCCTACTTTGGTGGACGGATTTTTCACTTGATTTAAAATGGTGACTTTTTTTGGTAAATTGTCTCTTCTGTTGTTTCTTCAGGGTATTTTGCATTTTCATGAAAATGCACTGTCTTAAGATTCAGTGAGAGGAGGGGCAGTCAGGTTAGGAAAATGTTTTACTGTTGTTGTTAAGGCCTATTATACCATGTCAAGAGTGACAGGGCATTTTTTTTCTTTAACACATCCTGGTCCAGTTAAGGCTGAGATTCAGAAAAAGTGCTTGCACAACAGTTTAGCAGGAAAGAAAGCTATTTTAAAAGTCTTTTGGGAACATGTTTGTGAAACAGGAAAAAACATAAAATTGAGTTGATAATAGCACTCCATAAAGGTTAGACTCGCTGAAAGGGACTTGCCATCTTTTTTTCCACGGGGAACGTGTTGTTCTTAAGCAGCAGTTCTCACTTAAGCATGGCTTAATTCAGCGAGGAGCTTCTTCCTGTGTAACTTCTTTTGCACTGGAATATCTATTTTTAAATTACAACCCAGATTTAGTCACAGGACTAAATAATTAAAAATAAGCTGTGTTTGGTATGTGCAAAATTAGAGCAGTTGTAGAGTGCCTCACGGGACTGGGTGCCTAGGAAATGTTTCAAGTCACATATTCAGGTTTCCCCTCATTGATTTCCTAAAGATTCTCAAGTTCCTTCAGTCCTGCACCTTTACCCTTACTCACACAAGCCTTGCTCTTTCATGAACCTATGCCTTTGTGTTTCTAGTTCCTAGTCTCTAGAAAGCTCTACCTCTATCCTCTATCAACACACAGTCTTCCTTTTGTAGGAAGGAATTCCTTAAATTCCACCAGTGTTTTTGAAATGTGCTCCAATTCAATTCCATGTACATCTCTTAGAGTACACTGTCTACTCCTTTCCCATTATAGACAGTGTTTCTGGACAAAATGGCACCTTTTACTGTTCTATTATATTATGATGAGTGTGAACATTTTATTTCAAGGCCCTCCCTTACTAATTTCCAGAACTATCTAGACAAACACTCTCAGGCATTTTCTTCTTCAGAATATCTCATCTGTACTCAGATATTTTCCCACACTTGTTTTTCTCTGTTGTAGACCCTATATTACTGATTGGAAGCCAGATACTCATATTAGAATCAGGGGAATTCATTTAGGTTAATTACACTCAACTGAATTCTCATATCTTCATAGTTTACCCTTTTTAATATCTCTGACTTTTAAATATTGCTTTCCATCCCCATCATTATTAATCTTAGTTCCAGCCTCCATGAATACAGTATTTTCTTGCCTCACTTACTTAGAAGTCACTGCAGTATTCTAATTCATCTCTGTGCAACTGCCCTTGTCACCATCTCTGAATTAACCCTCCTACTTTGTAAAATGAAAATCTTGACATACTGTTCTACTGCTTAATTCCCCTACAATTATTTTATTTTTTTTTTCTGCAGCTGGGCTAGCAAATATTTGGAATACTTGTCATTCCTTCTTAGGATGATGCCCATGGCAGACATCACTGATGCATCAGTGATGCTCACTGAGCCTAGACTCAACCTCGTCACTGCTCAGTGCAGCAATACTGCCTGCCATCAACAGCAAATCAGAGTAGGCATAGAGACGAAAATCTATAGCCTAGAGCATTAAATCAAAACTCTTCAATATGACAGAAAATACCATCTTTAATTTGCATCCCTGTCTTTCAAGAAAGCCTTATCTCATAAGTACTTGCATCTTTTTAACACCTGACACTTCCAAATTACTGATTTTTTGAAACTCCACATAAGTGTCATATTCTATATGTTTCTCTCTACATGCGTGAGTGCACACACACACACACACACACACACACTTCTCCTATCTAAAATGCATCATTCTATCTGATCAGACACTACAAATATTTATTGACTACTTATAATACTTTATTATCTACATTTGTATATCTTTTTCCCCTACAAGATTTTTTACTATCTCTAAGGTAAAAAACTATAACATTTCTGGATCCCCAGTACTTAACATAGCTTTTGATATATATTATATATTTCAAAAAAATAAATTTTATATTCAAATGAATAAAAAAATAAATATACTAAAAAATATTAAGGTGGAATTATGTTTAATGGTTGTGAGAAAAAGAAATCTGTAAAGGAACAAATTTTAGTATTATCAACATTCTGTTTGATTCTTTATAAAAATAATGAAAAATAGAGTTAATTTTAAATAAAGTGTGCATTTACTTGAGATGCACATTCCCTCCCTCTTACTTCTTTCTCTCCTTTCTTTCCCTCCTTCTTTCCTTTTTTTCTATTCTTCTTTCACTTTTCTTTTACCTATTAATAACGTCATAAAAGGGAAATATTTGCGATATAAGATTTTTCTTTTTCGTTGTGCTGGGTTTTTGTTGCGGCACGTGAGCTTCTCTAGTTGTGGCATGGGGGCTTAGTTGCCCCATAGCATGTGGGATCTTAGTTCCCCAACCAGGAATGGAACCCGCATTACCTGCATTGGAAGGCAGATTCTTAACCACTGGACCACCAGGGAAGCCCTGGGATATAGGATTTTTAACCAGGGTTTATTTCCAAGAATGAACCAAAGTTCAATAATTTCTCTTCTCTTTCTTGCTAATACTCCTGTATGCTATTTCTTTGTTGTTATGGCTTGTAATCACACAATTAAAATATGCCTCAAATGAGATAAAAATATTTGCATTTTTGTATACAAATTGTCAGTTTTCTACTTCTATCAGAAAATGAAATAATGCTATAGAAATGTAGAGAAAAGAAATTACTGTCAAGAGAAAAGAGATAAACAACTATAGATCCTATTTAAAACTAAGGGAAATTTTCTTAGATATCATTATACTTTTTGCTCAATTGTGTATAATGGTTATTTTAAATAAACACTTTTATTCTTCAAGGGAAATATAAAATTTTTGTGTATGAGGTGAAAGCAAATTTAAATGAAAATGTACTTTTCCTTACAAATCAAAACAGTACTAAGCATGTAAATTAGAGTTGATTGGGTGTTGTTGAACATGAGATAATGCATCAAATTGAAGGGACAACTCAGAGTATACATCCATGTAAACTAGGTAGGTTTTTTGGTCAATGTATTTTGTTTTACAACGTGAAAATTATTTGTCCCTTGACAAAGAAGAGAGAAATGAGACTAGATGTAAATCATATACCATATAGTCCATCAATTTAAAGTGTATAATTCAATGGCTTTAGCATATTCACAGGGTTGTGCAACTATCACCACAATCTAATTTTAGAACATTTCATCACCCTAAAAAGGATCTCAGTACCCATTAGCAATTACTCCCCTCTACCACTCTCCCCCAGCCCAAAGCAACCACTAATACGGTCTCTGTTTTTATAGGTTTACCTGTTCCTGACATTTCATATAAAAGGAATCACATAATATGTGTCTTTTGTGGCTGGGTTCTTTTACTTAGCTTACTGTTGACAAGGTTTATCCATGTTGTAGTATGTATAAGTATTCCTTTCTTTTTATTGACAAAAAATATATCGTTTGGGGGATATATCACATTTTGTTTATCCATTCATCAGTTGATAGACATTTGAGTTGTTTCCACTTTTTGACTATTAAATATAATACTGCCATGAACATTCAAGTACAAATCGTTTTTGGACATATGTTTTCATTTCTCTTAGATAAATATCTAGAGTAGAATTGCTGGGTTATATGGTAACTCTATGTTTAACATTTTGAAAAACTGTTAAACCACTTTCCAAAGCAGCTGTACCATTTTACATTCCCACCAGCAATGTGTAAACGTTACAATTTCGTCACATCCTTTCCTACTTGTTATTGTCTATCTTTTTCACTACAGCTATCCTGGTGGGTATGAACTCATAACTTATTGTGGTTTTGAATTGCATTTCCCTATAACTAGTGATGTTGAACATTTTTTTCATATGCTTATTGGTGATTCATATATCTCTGTGGAGAAATGTCTGTTCAGATATTTTGCCCATTTTTAATTGGATTGTCTTTTTATTATCTAGTAGTAGTAATAGTTCTTTGTATATTCTGAATACAAGTCCTTTACCAAATACGTAATTTGCAAATATTTTCTCCCATTCTGTGAGTTGTCTCATCATTTTCTTGATGGTATCATGTGTAACACGAAAGTTTCTAATTTTGTTGTAGTCCAATTTATCTTTTTTTTTTTTTTGGTCACTTGTGCTTTTGGTATCATGTCAAAAAATATTGCCTAACCCAAGGTCACAAAAATTTATTCATTTGTTTTCATGTAAGAGTTGCATTTACTTTTTGAATTAGCTATAAATATCTTATTGCAGGCACATATTAGCTGTGGATTATCCAAGGGCATATATGGCTAAGGCTATTTCAAATTTAGAAAAAACAATCACATCATAGATATATTGGGTGGAAAAATTAGTTTATGAACTCATATTGGCTGGGCTTGGAATATGCTTTGGAACTGAATATGATGTCCTGCCTTGGTGAAAAAGAAAATAATTTGGAGATTTTAGATTACAAGGCGTAAGAGATTGAAGTCATCTTATTTTACAGGTCAGGAAACTGGGGGCTGGCAGTGTAACTATCTTAGGCTCTGTAAAGCTAGGCAGAATGCAAAATGGAACCTTCTTAGTAATCTTTCCACTATACTAGCATTTCTCAAATTCTTAGTTAGAAACGTGTTGGTTGCAAGAGACAAAACTCCAAATCAATCCTGTTTAGGTATAAAATGTAACTTGATGGTTTTTCCCTGATAACATTAAAAGAAATGTCCCAGGGAGAATTTTGACAGTACAGATTGGACCACATTTTCATGCCTAAATGAACCTAAATCAGAGGATTGTGCTAATCTGACCAGTTTTCAGTCACTTCCTACCTCAGTAGAGCAGCCTCACTTGAACCAGAGGGAATAGATTTTCCAGTGGAAAGAGAGGTTCATTTTTTCAGGAAAAAAAGAAAGTGTGCCAGACCAACAGTATCAACAGAGTTCCCGTGGTTCTGAAATGCTGAGATATGCTAGTAGGTGGTGTTTAAATTTTTTCTTTTTGAGAAAGATTGAAAACAAATAACAAAAATACCATAACTTTTATGATGGACTACTATGTTAATTTAAATTAAAATTCCAGCAGAATTATATACTTTCTGATTTTATTGTCTGAGGAAGAAAACATGTTTTCGCATAGAACTTGATTCCTGACTTTGTGGAAGGGAAATAGGTATAAAGCTCGTAGTCCAAAGAGCTGGAAAGATGTGTTTTGTTTCTATGCTCTTGGGCAAGCAATTCTTTCCATATTAGATCTCCTGGAGGGAGATTGTTCCATCAAGTACAAAGCAATTTTTTTCAGGTTCCCACCTACCTTTTACTAATTAGGCTGATATTTGGCCACTTGCCTCTTTCAAATAAAAAGAAGGTGACCAAAATCACCGGAAATGGCTAATTATGCCCACAATGGGAAAATTATTCCCGTGAGTAAGTACTTCAGAGTGTAAAATGAAGTCCTAAATTTAATCACAATATTATCTCTCTTTAATGGTTATTCAACTATTCACCCTGGAATGTTCATTAGATAAGCAAGTAAGCATAGAGTCAATATTTTTCTTTTTGGTTCCAATACAGTGTTAGTAAAGGCTGTTACAGTCAACCTAAAATTAAAGTCAAATTTGAGAGGTTTTATATCTTGTTTTTAGCTGGATTAGCATGTTATATTCTTTACAATGTGACTGATTACAATGTGTACAATTTGCTAGAGTTTTAGTTTATATACGCTCAGTATTAGGAAATATGCAGTTATTTATTAACTAGATGGACATTATATTTGGAATATACTTGTTATCATTCACTTAACTCGATATTTTCATAACTGATTTAAATGACAATAGAAACAATCATATTATTTCTGCAGAGGATAAAAAGTCAAGATGCTTATGACGATCACCTTGAAATATAGGATTAATTTTCACCTATAATGCTACTGAAATTGTGACAAATAACTTAAAACATGTATGAATTTACTTATTAAAAATTTTAATGTGATATAATAATAATAATAATAACTAACATTTACTGTGTTCTAAAATGTTTAGGTACATTATCTCATTTTATTTTCACAATAGCCTTCTGGTTTAAAAACTATTTTGCAAATGAGAAAATCATTCTTACTGAAGTTGTTTAACTTGCAAGTGTGAGGCTGAGTTGGGTTTTAAAATCAGGAAATCTAACTCATATTAGTAATCAGTACAACTACTGCCTCTATTTGTAACTGACCTCACACATTGTCCCTCAGTTATGCTAATTATAAATATCAGTTGGATGTTACTTTATTTCAATAACTCTGGAAAAAGGAAAACTGTATTATTAGCAATGGGACAATATTTACAATATATGTTTTCTTAGCATTTGGAATTTAATAGTTATTATTAAACTAAGGTGTCATTTCAAAAATAAAATACTTTCTGGAGGTTTTTATGAGAGTTTTTATTGCCTTTTTAAATATTAGATGTGTTTTTATACTAAGTCACTCATAGGATTTTGATAAATTAAATGTAATAATCTTTCTTACTCTTTCATTAATTAACTTGTTGGGTATATTGTTGCATCATTTCTTAACACGTCCCGTAATTTTTGGTACTGTATGATTTTTAAATTTTTACCTAAGTCATTTTCTGTTAAATGAAAAAGAGAGAAAAACCAATGTAGCTAAATTTCAGAAATTGTTGGTTTCCAGTATTAGGAGCATTAAGGCTATTCCAATGATGATGGTAATAAGTTTAGCTTGGCCTAGATGAACTGATCAGATTCCATTCTGGGAAGTCTGGAAAGGGGGCTTATGAAGAAGTATGTTTGCTTTTCTAATTTCAATTTTCTGCAGTGCAGAAGAGAGAACTAGCGTTTTTTTTTTTTACAAATGGCCTTTCTAAAGTAAGAATGGCTCTTAAAAAGAGGCAGTATATGAAGAGGTGAAATCAAGATGTGATTTTTGGGCTTCCCTGGTGGCGCAGTGGTTGAGAGTCCGCCTGTCAATGCAGGAGACACGGGCTCGTGCCGCGGAGCGGCTGGGCCCGTGAGCCATGGCTGCTGAGCCTGCGCGTCCGGAACCTGTGCTCCGCAACGGGAAAGGCCGCAACAGTGAGAGGCCCGCGTACCACAAAAAAAAAAAAAAAAAAAAAATGGGATTTTTTTTTTTTTGGCCTAGATACCTTTTCCCTGAATTCCCATGTAACAAAAGAAAGAGCATCTAGCCAAATGGTCCACGTTCCACTGTCTTAGATTCAAACTCAAACTCCTTTTGGGTAATTGGTAGCAGGAGACCTAGGGGAAGTCTTCCTGAGCCAGAAAAAAGTGTCAGGAATGACTTGGTTTCAAGGATCCTTGGGATTTGGGTTACTTTCAACAAAACTGTTCCTATACTAACCATTTTTTTCTTTTTATATAAATTTTGAACCTTTATTCAATATTTAAATTTATCTTATCCTACTCTTTTGTTTTACAAATGAGACACCTGGGAAGGTATGTAACCTGCTCAAGCTCATTGAAAGTGTACTTACTGAGGCCCAGCACTAGCTTCCTGTCTTAAATATTGTGAAATCATCCCTTTTTAGAACCTCATGAATGACTCTTATGGACTGTGTTTAAAAGTACTGAACGAATCCTCTAAAATCAGTGTAAGATTACCACTATCTAACTTGATAAATATTTTCATTGAGAGCAGAAAACTTAACTTGTGTTCACTTCCGTCTCCGTGCACAACTAAGTGAAAGTAGTTGCTCAAGAAATAGGGTAAGATGACTAATTGAATTTCTAGAAGTATTTCTTCATCTAAACTGCATTTTAAAGTGCTTGAAAGTGAGACAATACATGTGCTTTTGATTTTGGTACCTTAGCAGAATGGCAAGTCTTAGTTGTCAAGCCATTTACTAATATAAGTTAAAAAAAAAAATCAAATGTCACAACATTTCTAAGGAAAGGAATTAAAAGAAGAAATTGTGCCAGAAAAAAAATATAAATGTGTCTTATGAATAAAAATAAAATGCAATGCAATGAATGGCTGGTTAAGTAAAATAACTGAATAAGCAAAATAGAAATGTATTCTGCACTTTTTAAACCTGAATTATCCAAATAAATGACTCAGTCCTCTGAGTCAGGATGGTGTAGGACAAAGGGGCCCAGATTTAGGGTCAGAGAATCTGAGTTCTTAGCTTTGTGTCAGCCCTAAGCTTCTATGTGACCTTGGCCAAATCTCTAAAATATGTATGCTGGTTCATTCAGTTGAGATTAGCATTGTGACAACTGATTGAAATAATACAGTAATAATGATAATAGCAAGAGCTAATGCTTATTGTGTATTTATTATTAGACAAATTCTTCATATCTATTATCCAATTTAACACACTGACAAGATGAGTTATGATAAAAATTCTAGGCAACATTGATTCAGCCACTACTTGTACACCCACTTTCAGGTCAGGAAATAGATTTAGTGAGTTTAAGTGTTGTAAGAGCTTAAGTTTGAAAATGTGGCTCTCTGACTCCAGCATACCTCTTCTAAAAAGGATGTAGTAGCAAACAAGAAGCTAAAGATCAAGTTGAGTACCCATTTTCTAGTTGAGCAAACCATGCAGAAAAAAAGTTGAATCGATTTTCTCAAAATCACACAGCAATTTAGGAGCAGCTAGAAAGAAATTCTGCTAGCTAACGTGATTGCCTTGCAGTATAATGAATACACAGACAGTCCCAACTTACAATGGTTTGACTTTATGATCATGTGAAAGCAATACACATTCAGTAGAAACCCTACTTTGAAATTTGAATTTTGATCTTTTCCCAGGCAAGCAATATGTGGTATGACATTCTCTTGTGATGCTGGGCAGTGGCAGCAGCTGCAGCTCCCAGTCAGCCACAAGATAATGAAGGTAAACAACTGATACACTTACAACCATTCTGTACTCATACAACTGTTTCTATTTTTCACTTTCAGTATAGTATTCAATATGTTACATGAAATATTCAACACTTTATTATAAAATAGCATTTGTGTTAGGTGATTTTGCCCAACTGTAGGCTAATGTAAGTGATCTGAGTATGTTTAAAGTAGGTTAGGCTAAGCTATGGTGTTCAGTAGGTTAGGTATATTAAATGCATTTTTGACTTATGATATTTTCAATTTATGATTTATCAGGAGAGAACCCGATCATAAATTGAAAAAGATCTGTATTCTAGAGTTAGGAGGAATGACCAGTTGGGAAGCAGAAAATTACCACTTAGTTTTGATGGGAAAATTAATTTTTGATCAAGTAAGTATTTGTTCCTAGTTTTTTCTCACAGCTGTAACAAATTGCCCCAAATTTAGTGGCTTAAAACAACACACCGTTATTATCTCACAGTTCTATAGGTCAGAAGTCCTATGGGCTTGGCTGGTTTCTCTATTCCAAGTCTCACAAGGCCAAAGTCAAGGTGTTGGCAGAGCTGTGTTTTCTTCTGAAGATCCTGGAGAGAATCTGCTTTTGGACTCATTCAGGTTGTTGCCAAATTCAGTTCCTTGAGGATGTACAGTTGAAGTCCCCATTTGCTTGCTGGCTGTTAGCTTGAGGGCCACCTTTATCTCCTAGAGGCCTATTTCTGGTCCTTGTACATGAGCTCCTGCATAGCACAGCCAGTAATGGTGCATCAACTCCTTACGTTGCCATATCTCTTCTGCTTCCTTTCTTCTGCTGCATCACTCTGACTGACCTTCCTCTTCTACTTTGAAGGGCTTAGTTTAGGCCTACCAGGATAATTCATGATAATCTAGGATAATCTTCCTATTTTAAAGTCCATAACCTTAAAATTGCAGATTCTGGGGATTAGGTTTGGAAATCTTTGGAGGCTCATTATTCTGCCTACCACAGGATTCTTCTGTCTATCCCACTGGTTCTCAAATTTAGCTGTATATTCCTGTATCACCTAGGAAACTTGATAAAATGCTTATCCCTGGGCCACAGTCAAGATGAATTGAATCTGAATTTCTTGGACTACAATCCAGGCAATGACTTTTTTAAGGTATCAGAAAATTTTAATATGTTTGAGAGGGTTGAGAACATCCCAGAACACGAGCTTTCTTCAGCTTGATTAAATTCATTTTGTAAGTAACCTACTGAAAACATACTTTATATACCCTCTTTATGCCCCCACTTTGCTAGGGTTTGGAGTCACAGAGATTAATATGATGCATGTCCTATTCTTCCTGTGCTCACAATCTAGAGGCACAAACAGTACAAAGGAACATGAACAGTACATGAACAGTACATGAAATGTACTGTTACAACAGTACATGAAATGTTTTAAAATAGGATATTTAAATAACTTACTCTGGGAGTTCTCAGATATTAATTATGCCTGAGAACATTGCAGAATATTTTGCTTGATTTATACTTAATAGTACTTTTAAAATAGTCTGGCTAGGGCTTCCCTGGTGGCGCAGTGGTTGAGAATCCACCTGCCGATGCAGGGGACAGGGGTTCGTGCCTTATGAAACCAACTCAGGGGCCAACATTAGCTGACCAGGTTTTTTAAATGTACTTAGGAAAATGAATGGATGGAGTGAATGTATGATCTTTACTTCAGCTTTACTTGGGAGAGCATTTCCAATCTACCCAGATATCTATTTTCTCTCCTTGAAAGAATACAATCGTCTCAATCTATAGTTCTACGTTCTTGGGCTTCCCTGGTGGCGCAGTGGTTGAGAATCTGCCTGCCAATGCAGGGGTCATGGGTTCGAGCCCTGGTCTAGGAAGATCCCACGTGCCGCGGAGCAGCTAGGCCCCTGAGCCATGGCCGGTGAGTCTGCGCGTCCGGAGCCTGTGCCCTGCAACGGGAGAGGCCACAACAGTGAGGGGCCTGCGTAACGCAAAAAAAAAAAAAAAAAAAAAGTCTGCCTAGTACCTAGAGACAGAGGAATATAAGTGTGTCCAGGTTTCAACATGGCCAAATGATGATGATGTATTTATATTGTGCTTCCCAAAATTTAACAGGCCATGAATTTCCTCAGGTGCTTGCAAAAAGTGCAGATTCCAAAGTTCTGAAGGTTCTGATGCAGAGGTTCTGTTGTGGGCCCTAGACATTCTCATGTGTTCAGCAAGTTCTGGTGGTGATTCTGATACAGGTGATCCATTAACCCACACTCTGTGGAATTCTGTTTTATGTTACAACAGTAATTTAGTAACTGTTCATTAAATAATGAAAACCCCAAGCCATATTATAAAAAAGGACTTACAGTTTGATTTTCTTACATCAGTATCAGATCTTCAGGAAAGAGAAGTCTATTTATATTTTAATTTTTTTACTGCTTCATGGATTGAAAGTGTTAGGAACATTCCAGGTCAGGATGGGGGTGGGGAATTAACACCTTATACTGGAATTTCTTTCTCAAAGACTCTAGTGGAAGTAAAGACAGTAATTTGCAAGAATCATTCTAGCACAAAGACTTATTTTGCCAAAAAATAAGCAGTGAGGAGAGAATAACAGGTAACCAGGTCTTGTACTTGGATACTTTTTTAGTGGTACAATCTGTTCCACATAGTGTAAAATGACAGAAAGAAGTTTGCATTTGTCATAAACGTGTAGAATATTGGGATTGAAAAGTGCTTTTTCCTTGTTTTGATTCAGGAGAAATGTAGCTTGTTTAATATGCCATAAAGGAAGGCATGTACCTAGATAGGAAACAGCCTCACTTTGTTCACACAAAGGTTCAGGATACTTAAAGGCAAATTAGATACGTGTGGGAAATGCTTCTGTTAGCCAACTTTATAGTGACTGGATAAATAAAAGGAGGAGAGAATATGGCTTAGGGCCTCTGAAAATTCAAGATATTTTGGAAATGCAGGAGTAGAAAACAAAAGTTGGGGTTTTTTTCTTAATCTTGGAGTGAACATACACTTTTAATATTAGGGTTAGGTGACTCAACTAAAAATAAGAATTATTATTAAGAAAAATAAATTAATGGAAAGTATGTATATATATAATAAAAATCTGAGAAAATAAGAAGTGGATTTGAAAGGCACTGGATTTATGCTTTTATGTTCTGGTAAATTAGTATTGATTAAGTCACACTAATCTATTATGGTTATGTAGAATAAAACATGTTTTTACACTGAAGTAAGCCAAGAAGATTGGTTAAACTTTGTGGACTTGGAAACGTAGAACTGTTTTAAAAAATGTAGAACTGTCTTGGGTTGCAGATCTACTGAAATTTTAAGAAATGAACCCAGAATGATACTACATGAAGACTTGAGTGACTAGGAAGCTATATTTCAAAAGTTATTTGAGCTCTCAAGTAAAAGTTCTTTCTGTGATGAAATCAATCATTTTAATTTTATTATGGTGATTCTTTGGTCAAGAAGCTTGTAGACTATTTATAAGCTATTTTTTATTCCATGTGTAGAGTAAAGAAAGTTATTTTGTTTCTAGTAGTAGAACCAAATCTTCCACTTTAATTTTGAGGTGTGATAATAAAATGGTATTTATAGGATCCATAAGGCTAGCAGAAAGAGAAAATGCCAGTAACTACTACTAGTACCACTGTGATTACAAATTCACTTAAGAGTTTAAATTAGAGCTTTCTCAGTTTTGAAGAAGTGCTTTTCCCATTAAACAAACCTAAGCTCACGTCATTTAACTTGACATCCTTTAATCGTGTACTTGATCTCTCCTCCAAATTGAATGGGAGCTACTATATATTTCACCAGGCAACATGCAACTATTTATTTGTCAGTAAACAGTTGAACTAGATCTGAGAAACTTACAATGATTTACTTAACAGCTTAAGTCAACTGATATCAAGTGAACTTCAGCAAAGATAAATTTGGAATAAGCTAAACATAGAAGAGGGAACCACTTGCTGAATGAACATATGAGAGGCTGTATACAAAGAACCAATAAGCTAAACCTTGGAGTACAATTAAACATACTTCTCCTGGTAATAATCATGCCATTACACCTACCAATATGAGGCTCAATCTAAATTGACCTTCATATGTATCTGCAATGGCATTATCAATATGCCCAGTCATGATCCCTCCATTATTGGCCTAGGGAGCTCTTGGTGAAAGGGGTGATTCTTCCGTAACTACCACTCACCATATGTGTCTGCTGGTAGGGAAATTTGATGAGTCCTTTGTAGAGTAGATGCCTCAAGCGAATTGGATCACCACATGAAATGGACATTGCTAGATCTAATGAAGAGTACAGGTGTCCACCATGTTTTTGAAAGACTGCCACCCAAACTTGCTGCTGCATCCTTGATAAAACCAGAGATCATGAACCTGCCCCCTTGGTTAGGAGTGCTACAAGTTTACACAGTGCAGAATACAATCTTGTCCCTAGTAGCCCATTTTCCAAATCACTAGGGAATAGGGTAAAGAGAGAAAACTGTAAAAGTGGAATTACTTGCACTGATCAATATTTTGTGAGTTGAATAAAGTCCTCTTAATTATTGGTGCCAGGATGATCTATTGCATGCTAAGAGATATTTCACTAAGATACTTTTTGGAATTCTGATTTTGAAACCCATTAGATAAGCAACAAATATAACTTCTATTGTTGCATGAACTGTTTTTCAAATATGTTGGATATAGGAAAACTTCAAACATGTTTTTTAAGGCACATTTTCCTTCAATTTTTGAGCCCATGTACACATGGAAGGTAATTTAATCTTGACTCATGTAAATCATCAAAGCATTGCTTCATAAAAACCTACCTGATTTCCAAATAAAACAATATCAATATTTCTTTACATTCCTGTTTGTAAATCTATGTGTTTTATATATATTTAATACAGAAAAATGTGGACGACTAATGTTTTAAATTTGGCTTAAGCTTTATGACTTCCAAAGACAGTACAGTAAACTACTGTTTATTCAATATCCAAATGACCACAGAACTCAAAAACTGAATAAAGGACTTTATTCTGTAGGAAAGTAAACATGCTGATATAAGAACTTTTTCCCCAATTTTCAGTGTCAGTATAGATTCAAACACTACTTAAAGTCTTCTAATAGAAGAAATGACAGTTCACTAATAGTTATGATTAGTGTTCCTGATTGTAAGCTTAAAATCCTAAAGTACTTTATTTATTTATTTATTTATTTATTTATTTATTCATTGATTTATACAGCAAATGTAAATTAACTGCCAGAGACAAAGGATACAAAGATCAATCATATATGGTTTCTGCCTGTGAGACACCACACAAGCTAGGGAAATAGATATAAGTAACTAAGATTAACACATTCCAATACATATTAGATAAAATTATTCAAAGGAAGTTTAAACTACAGTTTAAAAGTCCTTTTATCATACTCTAGCTCTTTGAAATTTACTTAAGTAAAAGATTCAGTTAATTGCTAGTGTTTTGACCATCCTGGATAAATGAAAATTGACGTTAAGTTTTTCCATATAATGGAAAACAACAAATATTTGTGACAAAACTCAAATATATTATAAGCAAAACAGATTTTTAAAAATTGGAATAACTTAATAAAAATATTTTTCTAGTGGCATTATTTGAAATTTTAAATTTATTATGGAAATGATTTTGGCTCATTGAAATAATATTACATTATTATATCAATATTTCAGGTCATGACCCTGGATTTAAGAAATTTTTCAAGACAGTTTTGAGTATAACCCAAGAGAAAATGTGATTTGAGTCTGGAGACAATTGTGAATGTAAGTATTGGAAAATTAGATTTTTCTCATTGTTCCATGCAATAAAAACTAAAATATCAACTCATTAATTTTTGAATTGCAAAAACTTTGATTCATTGTTTTCTCTCTATTACAACATGATTTTTTACATCTAAAATTAATGGAATTCTTCCTTTTTTTTTTTTTTTTTGGTTGTATTTTTTAAAGATCAGCTAATAATAAAAGCCCAGTGTAGCTGACTGAAGAGAAAACATTTGGAAGATTGCTACAATAAAAAGTTTCTTCTAGGTAAGTCATTGATGAGGGCAAGCAATGGCATAGATTCTGTGTGCTAGTTAATGGCGTGCTCTCATTGCATGTCATAATGCAAATGCTAAGTAAAATGAAGGAAAGTTTTTTATAATTTTTATTCTAACATTTGCCCTATAATAAAAATCATGACATGTTTCCTAACAAAATCAAATCTAAGTTCATAGTCCACTGGCAAATATCTATTGATTAGGTTTTTATCTCCTTTAAAAAATATTTTTTACTCATTCAGTTAAATACATACTATATTTTATGACTAAACCATGGTCATTTATATTTCATAAAAATACTGCCAGAGTATGTTGATCATGGAACTTATAGGGAGTAAGCATTATACACGTTACTCCTGCAATGTTTGTCTCTTAGAATTAAGAAGTTAGCAGAGAACTGTATCTATCATTAGAAATACTCAACAGAAATACTTTTATTTCGTACTGCCCATCTCCTGTAAACTTATTTTAATAATATAGATGACTTAGAGAATCTTTTATTTTTAGATTAAAAAAATTGAATGCTGAAGTGAAGAATAATTTCTATTAAATCATAAGGCCATTTTTATGAGTTATGGATGTTAACTCTCAAGAAATTGGCCCAAATACAAATTTTTCCCTTAAATTGTTGAAGTCATAAAATTAAAAATAAGGTTACTACTTATCGGAAATAAAGGTAAGCTTTATAGTAAAATATGCTATCAAAATTTGATAGCATATTGATACCTTTTATGTTCTCGTGAAACTCTTTACTTTGTACTTTTTATCCCAATTTTGGTAAAGGTAAAGAAAGTGAGATGTTTTCTAATTACTTAAAAATATATCTGTAAGAGGCTTTCCTGCTTGTAAGGCTAATTAAGTTAAATTAAAATGTATTTAATTAAGCTCTTTAGTACTTTAAGCCACGATGCTCTTAACATTTGTAATATGTAAGACTATTAATCAAATCCTTAAAGCAAAATTATTGTGTAGTTTTAAAAAGTTTTCCATTGAGAGCCATCTATGTTTATTTCATAAATATTGCTAAATTATATTTCTTTTATTTTCTATTGCAGTTTGATTTATATTATATAGCATATTTCATCTTGGCTTTAATGATGGAGAAAAAGTGTATCCTGTATTTTCTGTTTCTCTTGCCTTTTTTTATGGTAAGCATAAATTTCTCTAATGTATCTCCCTATCTATGATTATTTCTGTTTTAACTTCCAACATACCCATAATTGATAAAGGCTAATAACACAAAAATACATGTAGTTATTAGATGCATAAATTAAGTACATTTTTATATCTAATCAACACAGCAATCATTTGTTTCCCTTCAGCGTACCTTTTTAGGCTTTTAGTCCTGTAGCAGGCACAACAGTATGATGGTGCAGCGTGGGTGGAGGGATGATGCACACAAATGTGCGGACGCCAGAGAAAAGCCATTACCAGAGTTTGAAAGAAAAATGGAATGGCTCTATAGTACAGTCGTACATAATAGATGAAATATTTTCAATCAGACCTGCTGATTCTGAGTTAGATCTATTAAAAAAGCAATTCCAACCTGTTGATTTTTCTCCCTTTCTGCCAACTGATTGACCTATATTGACTGAAAAGCACTTTGGAATCATGTACTATGTTTTCAATTAATTTCCTCACCCATTCACTCAAATAAGTATTAAGTGCCCGTTTTCTGACAGGCATGGATGCTAAGTTTGAGGCAGATGTGTATGTGAGTATGTACACTCCTGCATGCCTCTGCATGTATATGCAGGGGACATGGGGGCTGGAGGTGGAGGGTAGACTAAGGATGACTAAAAAGCAATTGCTGTACTCGAGGGGTCATAGGTCATAGACATTTAATTTTATTTTTATTTACAGAAATCTTTGTTCCTATTTTTCTCGGTTTCACATTAAAACAGTGACTATACTCTTATTATATGTATGAGAAACTCAGAGACATAATCTCACCTAATTCTGTGCCAGTAAATAATTTTCTTGTGGTGTTTCCAAGTAAACCCCACAAAGATTCAAACAAAGAAACTCAAGAAAAATATAGAAAACCTAAACGGGAAAAAAGCACAACTACTCTCCTGTCAGCTTTTGTATTTAAAAACATTCTCAAGTCTAGGAGCAGTCCAAATTCTGCACTTCTTAGATGTTATCTTAAGTAAACAGACTGAAATTCAAGAAACAGGATTCCTGTTTCTTCAGCTCCCACCCTCCATTGAGCATGCCAATGGGCTGCACAGGCCAAAGTTGGTTCCCTGTAGGTAGTTCTGTAACAGATTATCAATCTGATTATTGTAATTTAAGGAATTGTGACCATTTCTCTTGAATTCATTCAGATGATGTGCAAACTTGAGTTTTTAAGTAAGAATAAAAATGATATTGATTTAATGTAATTCTATAAACTGAGAACAGGAGGAAAGAATTGTTTCTTGATGTTATAAATTTCCATTTATTACTGTGCAGCACAACAGCTGCATAAATCTTTATTAAGAGATTAAAACCAATCAAAGAATAAAAAAGTTAATGTTAAATGGTGGTGAGGTGATGGTGAAACTTGAGTGGTACCACACACTGAGGGACTTTTACTATTTATTTTAAATTTAAATTAAATTCAACTTCCTGCTAGAGAATAGAAAATCAAAAATAAGAAACAAAATAGGAGTAGAAAGATAACTGTTTATGGAAAATAATTAATAGGAATTATGCAAAAGCAAAGAAGAAATAAGGTTGAAGAAAGGTTTATACAGGCTTCATGCTACAAAACAGGAAAAAAAGTCATGTAGAAATTAAAGTATAAGTGAAGTCTAAAATAAAGCTACTAAAGTAGAAGAATATAAATATATACCTTGCCTAAAACCTTTATTGATGTGCATATAATAAAAATTCTGTTTACCAACATCATAAATGAACTTGTCATTATTTTGATTATCAAAATGTAATTATAAAAATGTCAACAATGTTAAGCATTTACCATGTGCCAGATACTTCCCCTCTATTATCTTGATACTATTTTATCCCATTTTATAATAAGAAAGCAGAAGTTTTGGTGGTGGTAGAGGGGGTGGTTAAATATCTTGTCTACACTCCCAGGTCAAAAAGTAGAGGTGAATTTTGAATACAGCTGTCTGCATTCCAGATACATGGCCTGGAGCTGGCTCCCACAGTCTTCTGAGAGGGAACTGTGGACTGTGCTGCTCACTGGGGCCACTGGCAACTCTTGGTGGTGGTTTGAAATTGATCATGGTAGGGATATTTACACCATGGAAATTGTCAAACACTACAAATCAGGAATTTCCCCCCAGAGCCTGCTGACCCTGCAGTACATCACTGCACTTACTGTTTTCCAGTGTGACAGACTGCCTCTCACAGACATTCTCATAATTCTGAAGTTTTATTTTCTTTAATCCCTTAGATTATTGTCATAGCAGAATCAGAAGAAGAGAACCCTGGTGACTTAATTCAGCTGGGTGTTACTAGAAATAAAATCATGACGGCTCAATATGAATGTTACCAAAAAATTATGCAAGACCCTGTTCAACAAACAGAAGGTAAACATGACGAATTTTAAATGCATTTAATATATTTTTGAAAGAAAACTACCTCATTACATTATTACGGGTCCCTTAGGTCCATTCTTAAAAACGGGTTAATTGCTAGTTTTTCTGGTATATGTGCAGTTTTAATTATTTACTTATGAAGAACATTTTATGATGCAATTATCTTGCCTCTTTTAAAAAATTCTAATAAAAATATGTGCGACAGGGATATTTTTAGTAACTTTTTTATAGTATAAAGATATTTAAAATATCAAATAAGTATGTGTCTTGGATTAAATCAGTGACAGTTGATCTTCAGTTTATGTGATTTGTATGTCTTTTTTTTCAAAAGCTCCTTGATAGTAGCTTAATAAAATGACAGATAATTTCTTTTTTTTGCACATAACATACTTTGTGTGATACATTTGGTAGCAAAGCTAATGAAATCCAAGAGCTTCTGTTTCCATTAAGATATTTTTAAGGTATTTTTGAAATATTTATTGAAGGCCTACTAAGTGCCATATATATGCTTCAATTCTGAGAAGGACAAGTAGAGTTGCCAAATTTAGCAAAAGCAAAAACAAGTCCTGTATTTTACCTGGCAACCCTAAAGTCAGAGTTATGTTCAAAATGTAAAATTCAACACTCATAGTGAAACAAAGCAAAATGTGAAGACTTTAGATGTTTTTAAATCTTTAAACCATCAGTGGAAACAAAGAATTTAAATTTGGGGGAAAATATTTGATAGTATAAAATACAATGTTTGTTATATACATGAAATGTTAAAAGTAGGTTATTATTAGTATTTGTAACTGTCAAAATGAACTTGCTTGTGAGAAAGAGAAAAAAAGCAATTTTTCCACATTGGTCAACTCTTGGAAACTTAATCTAACTGAACAATAAAATTTGTTCATCTTCGGAGAAGTAGTTAGATATATCTGCCCAAATATTTTTATTACAATATATATCCAGTTAAAACATGTCTTTAAAATATGCCAGACAATGACAAACTATCTGAATATTAGCTCAATAGGGATTGAATTATCAAGTAATTAAAATTTGTTAACTGATCTGGCTTCTCACTTTATTCCATTAAAATCTAAGTGTTATTAGTTTAAAATTATTGAATTAACACCTTCCAAATCATCTAGATATGTGTGAAAGCTAGCTTCAAATCTAATTGTTTAACAATAGGAATATATTTATGAGGGTTTTATAATAAAATAATTTTGTGATAAAATAAGTTCAAGATCACTGCATAATAAATCTTCCTCTTGGAGAGTCATAATACACTTTGTAATTTTAAATACTCTAGAAAATCTTGTTATAAAGAAATGTTTATTTTAACTTTGTGTTCTCCAAATCTATTTGATTACATAATTTTTTAATGGAATACCTACTCATGTCTCACTCCAATGCCATACAACACAGTTGGAAAAATTCTAGACCTGGCAATCTATCATGCAGCCAGTGTTGTGGAATCTTCTGGAGCAGTATAAGGACTTGTTTGTGAGGTTTTCTAAAATGGTATCAGGAAATTTTTCTCTGATAGGCCACAAAATGCATTTTATTTAGTAACATGTGGACACAAGCTACTTATATAAGAGTTTGAAAATCACAGGAGGGAAAACAGACTATCTGAGGCTTTTTTTTTTAACTAGAATTATTTAGATTTTCAGGCCAATAGAATTTTTTCTCCTTCCGTGAAGCCTAGATTGATTCTGAGATTGCTGTACAAATCTGTTAATAATAAACATCTCATGCAACATTCAAGTTTCTATCTATGTGTGCTTACCTAACAAGGCAGAAAATTACTCTCTTTGATACAGACTGTTATAACTTTGGAACATTTTGGTCATTTTATTTCTCTATGTCTTTAAAAAACTACATTTTTTCATGTAAGAGGTTCTTTCTCTTAATGTTGGTAAGAAAAGAATGAGAGATTAAACACTCTACTACATTTGAAAAGAAAAGGAAGGAAAGTAAGAGCTAGAATTTGGTGGAGGGATCTAAATAAATATGTGTCAGGGTTAATGTGGTGAAACAGGAAATATTGGAATGTTCATCTGTTCACTTCAGAAAATACTATAACTTGCCCTAAGAATACAGTTTCTAAAATAAAACACATTTTCAATTTCCCATATTTTTTGAATTTCAAGCATAGGGATACTAATTAACCACTACTTTATGGTTAAGAAAACCAGCAAAGACCATGTGATTTATTAAATAAATAGCTACCTTTGAGAATTAGAATTAAAGCTAAACCTCATATATTTTTTAGATATTTCTAAATTTAATTTAACAATTAGTTATTCCAATAATTACTTTGTGAATAATCCAAGTAATTGTTATAAAGATTTTATATGATGTCTTCATCTTCAGTAGACAGTCTTTATTCCATGTCAGTGTGAGTCTACCATTAAGACTTTATGTCTTTCTATATAACTAGAGGGAGTTAGTAAGCCCTAATTTCTACTCTCTCCTTAAGGCATTTATTGCAACAGAACCTGGGATGGATGGCTGTGCTGGAATGATGTTGCTGCAGGAACGGAATCAATGCAGCACTGCCCAGATTACTTTCAGGACTTTGATCCTTCAGGTAAAAGCAGAAATTTATATACAAATCTCCTTGACATCTATTTAATAAACTCTAGGTTAACTAAATTAGTTTCCTTTTTTCCTTTTTAATTTTAAAGAAAAAGTTACAAAAATCTGTGACCAAGATGGAAACTGGTTTAGACATCCAGCAAGCAACAGAACATGGACAAATTATACCCAATGTAATGTTAACACACATGAGAAAGTGAAGGTAAGTAATAATTATAAATTCAGATTTAATTTACACTATTTTAAAAGTTAGTTGCCGATACAATATTGGAGAAAATTTAGCTAGTGTTCATTCCATTGTAAAGCCTTTTCATCATAAAAACAATGAACAAAAATATCTTCGTAGAAATAATTATTGATTTGGTCATTACACCGAGGAAGCAATCCTGCTAGGTAATTCAGTGTCTCAGTATTGGAGTTTAGAATTTTCCAAAGTAAACATACTTTAAAAATGTAAGAAAAAAGAAAATTTTCATCTGTGGTGGAATTCCTATAATTACAGTCAGGAATTGTGCTCAAGTAAACAAGATAAGCCCAGCGGGGTTTACACAGTTCCCTCAGCAGAAGGCTTTCATTCTGACTGGCTGTTAGGTCACCCTCACTGGCATTCCCACTTTTAACATCATACATTAAAGTCAAGGTTAGTCACAGTTTGTCACAACAATAATGCTTCGATACAAAGTGCCTGCATATATTTGCACGTGTGTGTATATTGAGGCAGTTTGTCACAGTGATTAAAACTGGGTTCTGATTTCTGACTTCCTGTTTCTGCTCCTTACCAGCTGTGACCTTGGGCAAGCTGTAACCTCTTTCTGCCTCAGTCCCCTCCTGTGTAAAGTGAGGATATTAAACCCATCCACAAGGTTTTCAGAAGAATTGACTTAATACAAGGAAAATATTTAGAAAACTAACAAGCCTATAGTAAGCATTTGATAACTGCCAGCTCTCATAATTTTAAATCATGTATTCTTTGCTTATTCAGAGAAGGGTGTGAAGAGAATTATAAAAATACACAATAAAATGGTAAGTTACAATAGAATAAAGACAAAAATCAGGGAAAAAGTCAAAACCAAGATTAAAAATTTATTTGTACAGATCAGAGGCGCCTGTAAATTACTGTTTTGAGACTTGTTTTGGAGCCTCAAATTTGTCAAAGGAAAAAAAAAAAAACCAGTTAGGAAAGAAAGCCTTATCTGGCATTTAAGTCTAAACAAACAAAAATCATTGATTTAAGGTGCACAAACTGATAGAGTGAAAATTGGCAATGTCCTCCAAAATGATAAATGTTGGTTTTCATATTTTATACAACATAGATCAAGAAATTTATTTCTTCATATGTTTAATATGTGACTTCTAATTTCTTAAATAAAAAGAGCAATTTATAAATTTTGATATCACCTGATAAATTTTCATAGATATTCTTCATTCCAGATGTATTCTAATACTCACTGGCTTGCAAACTAAATGGTAAGGCTATCAGATCACATGTTTTTAAAAATATGAGTTATTTTATTGATTTTGAGCTTATACACATGTAGAATTATAGTATTGATATGAGCCTTAATTTTTTTTTATTCATACAAATTACAGACTGCACTGAATTTGTTTTATCTGACTATAATTGGACATGGATTATCTATTGCGTCACTGCTTATCTCACTTGGTATATTCTTTTATTTCAAGTAAGTACATGTAAAATTTTTTTTTAATTTACTGATTATCTTTGGTGAATGCAGTGTCATATGCATGTTTATCCATGTGCTGATAAAATTTATGAAATATAGATGATTTATAATGTTTAAAATAAATTGAATGTTTAAAATAATTTGAAACATGTTGACTTTATCTTGACTTTATAAAATGTAGAGAAAGGAGATTGATAAAATATCTGAAGCCTAACTTTACAAAATGAGTACGCATATAAGAATGAAGTCATGCAGTAAAAAGGGAGCCAAAATGAATATGTAAACCTATCCTTATTTGCTTTGGAAACTGCCAAATATTATAGGCCTTCCTAATTAAATTTTCAACTTCTTGGTCAATTTTAGTATCAGTATACATGTTACATTTTAAGAACTGGTATTCTGTGCAAAAAATAGCAATGACATTTAATATATATTATTAAAAATAATAATTTCAATATATTATGGTTAGGTTAATTTTCCTGGTTTGGGGGGGGTCATCTTTAAAATAGGTAAATTATATTTTGAAATTTATTTGAAGTTTATTCTTTTTTAGGGTGGAGGGAGAGTCAGCTCCAATTTCTTTTTTTTTTTAATTGAAATATAGTTGATTTACTGTGTTTTAGATATATAGCAAAGTGATTCAGTTATATATGTATATATATATATACACATATATATATTCTTTTTCAGATTCTTGTCCATTATAGGTTATTATGAGATATTGAATATAGTTCCCTGTGCTATACAGTAGGACCTTGTTGTGTGTCTATTTCATATATATAGTAGTGTTATCTGTTAATCCCCAATTCCCAATTTATCCGCCTTCCTCCAATTTCTTGATTCAACCTATCAATTGTGATTTTTTTTAATTGACAGGAAAGTAAATTCTAAAAATGCATAATTATCTTATGCATTAACATGGTCTTCATAATTTTGATCACCACCAGTAATTAAAGAATGCAGTGTGAATAGAGAATAGCTATATTTTATTGTATCTTCATCACCAGTGTCACTGTCACTGTCTCTCTCTTCCTCTCTTCTTCCTCCTCTTCTTCTTCCCTCTTCCCTCCTCCTCCCTCTCCCCCTGCTCCTCCTCCTTCTCCTTCTTCAACAATCATCTTGGAACATTAGTAGCTTCAGAACCAACTAAAGTGGTAGTTGCACATCAAAATAATCCGAATCCAGAAATTATTAGACACCTGGATGTTAGGCTCATTTGTAACTGGAGCACCAGCTTTTAGCCCACAGTTCATCAAATATTCAAAATACATGAAATAATATATGAACCAACCAACGATTATTTTTCATGGGTTCAAAATCATGGGATCTAGAGATTGCATCATAATTGCTGTTTTTGGAAACTTGCACTTTCTTAAGAATCTTCAATATCAGTTACTTTGGGGAATTTTTAAAAAACTTTTTGTTTTATATTGGATACAGCCAATTAACAATGTTGTGATAGTTTCAGGTGCACAGCAAAGCAACTCAGCCATGCATATACATGTATCCTTTCTCCCCCAAACTCCCCTCCCGTTCAGGCTGCCACATAACATTGAGCAGAGTTCCCTGTGCTATACAGTAGGTCCTTGTTGGTTATCCGTTTTAAATATAGCACTCTGTACATGTAGGTCTCATACTCCCTAACTATTACTTTGGGGAATTTTAACGGCACTTTTGATTTATGACATTATCGAGACACCATTAGAAACCGACTAAAAATATTCCACTCTGAATAAAGCTAATTCAACATTTGAGTACATTTTAAAATGTGACTTTTTTTTTACCAAATTGTGTTAAAACATGCATCAAAATAAGTTGAAGAGACTTTTTATCCTAAAATATGGAAAACATTTCTTAAAGAATAAAATTTACTATATTTTGTAACAAATTGCCAAAATGTCCTTGCTCAAGACAAACTGTCAATTCTCAGTCACTGCCTTTATAATTAGTTACATAATATCAGTTGCTTATATACAGTTTAATAAAACTTCATTTTTGGTACGCGGGCCTCTCACTGTTGTGGCCTCTCCCGTTGCGGGGCACAGGCTCCGGACGCGCAG
>NC_041215.1:92171397-92180173 GCF_002837175.3 Physeter macrocephalus | reverse complement strand
TTCCCAGACCAGGGCACGAACCCGTGTCCCCTGCATCGGCAGGCGGACTCTCAACCACTGCGCCACCAGGGAAGCCCCTATGTAAGATTTTTGAAATGAATATTTTGGAGTACGAAAAACTTCATTATGACTGTCTAATAGATTGAAAACTGGAAAATAAACCATTTTCCAAAGTGACAATTTTTAAATAAAGTCCTTGGGTCTACAGTGATAAATTATTTATGCTAACTGACAAAGTGAAATAATGTTACTGATGATAACAAACTTATTGGTAAAATATGGCACTAAAACTCAGTTAATATTTAATTTAGTAAATTTAAAAACACAAAATAAAATTAAAATTTCAAAATCTCAGTATAAATTTAAGAAAGATACAGTTATTTTTTCTTCTTTATTGCTGAAAACAAAATCTTTACAATTTAAAAATGAATGTATCTAAATTTGAAAAAATGACTCTCTTGGATCTTAGAACTAAATGATACAAGTAATTCCCTAAAATCTATGCAGTACTCTAGAACTCAGATTCTTAGTTCATTAAAATTACATATTACCACACATACAAACACAGAGAAGATTAATTTAAATGTAACTAATATCAGCTAAGATTCTTTTTCTAACATGGAGACTTTTATGACCATGACTAAGTATAAAGTAGATCAGCCTCTACCCTAAAGGCATACAATAGAAATCATAAGAGTTATTTAAGACTATCTTAAAAAGCTTCTTGGAAAAAAGGTTATGTTTTAATATTTCTAACCTCAGGAAAAAGAATGCAACCATTAATTAAAAACAAACTAACCTTGAGAATTGCACTTAAATTTGCAATATTTTTAAAAATTAAGAACAATTTAATTTTTTTAAATAAATTTTTAAATAAAGAAAAGAAATATATACACCTACAATTCTAATACACTGTTGGGCAATTTCATTTATTTTTCCAGTTTTATTTCATACTCATTTGTATTTACTCAGTTTTATTTGTAATGTACAAATTATTTTAACTATTTTTACAACTTAGCATTATATAATTCTTTCCATATCACTAAGAAGTTTTTAAAACAACCATTTAATTGGCTAATTGGCTATTTAATTGGCTAACTAATATTGCATTTAGTATGTTGACAAAAGTTTACTAAATCATTCTTCTATTTTTGAAAATTAACGTTGCTTTCAGCTTTTCCTATTAATAAAATACACTGCAATGGACATTTTCAGCCATAACTTTCCCCATATTTTACACTATTTTTTTAGGCTACATTCCCAGACTTGTGATTTCTTGGTGAAAGGGTATTTATTTTTTATGGCTCTTGAGATATATCATCTCAAAAGTATTTCAAAATCAACATGTTCAAAACAAATTCTTACTATCTACCTTCTCCTAACCGAAAGCAGTTTTTCTTCCAGAACGACCCATCTTTACAAATAACACCACCAGCAATCTAGTTGCATAAGCCATAGACTTAGGAGCAATCTTCGATACCGTCTCAGTTTTCCTCCCTATCATTCTCTCCTCATACTCTGTGGATAAAACCTCCTAACAGCCCTCCAATCTATCCATTTTGTTTCGTCTCTCCTGCCACCACCACCAACCTAGTCTTATCTAGCCTCAGTAAGTCCACTTTCACCACCTTCATTCAATGATAAACATCGCAGCCAGAATATTTTCAAAGATTTATATTAAATATAGATCTGATTTTGTCATCCCTTGCTTTAAAAATTTTAGACTTCCTATTATAATTTATATAAAATCAAAGTCATTAATGTATCCTATAATTGAATATTCTGTATAGTCTCTTCCCTGCTCCTCTAGTCTAGTTAAATGTAGTCATCTTTCAGATCTAAACCTTAGCATCATTTCCTCAGTGAAATCTCTGTGATTTTTTTATTGTAGTATATCTGAAACTGCAACTAGTTTGTGCTGAATGTGGAATAAATTTTTAATTACCATTTAGGAGCCCACCATCTCTTCAGATTTAATACTAATACAGCTGAGACCCTTCAGATTAAATGATCTCTTTTTATTTTGCATGTAATAAGCCAAAATATTCAGACATATTAAATTTCTGAAGGACACAAAGTTAAATATAGCAATTACATTGCATGCCAAAATCAGTAGTTAAAAAGATGACAAGGGTGTCCTAGAATTCCAAGTCCTATGGTTCCAATCAAGTTTGAAATTTAGGGATATAAATAAAGTTCTAAACTAACTCCATAAAACCAAATGTAAAATTAACAGTTTCTTTATGAAAAAGCCATGATTTAACTGAGCAAATTCTTGCTGTGTACTAACGAAGCAATAGTGGGACTGCCAAGGGAAAACAATATTGCAAGTCAGACTATACATAAATGCAAAGTATCCAGTTTCAGATCTCTAATTAGACCAGTCATTTACTCTGTCTACTATGGACTGACTTTGTAAGAGGAAAAGAGGATGTCATAGAACTGACTTATCAGGACAGTGAAGAAATTAAGGAAAATAATATCTGCTGATCAGGGAGTCAAGGTACCAAAAATGTTAAGCCAAATGACAAAATAAACAGGGAACAGCAGATAACTTCAGTAATCTGAAAGACTAAAATGGGAATAGAGTTTGTATCATAACAGAGAGAAAAAATAGTTGGCTCAATTTAAAAAAATAAAAAACTCTAACAGGCAAACAAAATAGACTGAACCATCTGTTGACCAATTGACCTTTCTGTCACCCAAGATTTTCAGATATTAGGTGTCAACCTAGCAGGAATTTTGAAATAGGTGATTTCTATACTGGGTTCATAGCTGCACCTAATGATCTGTAATGCTATTTTCAAGCCCAAGTCTATAATTTAGGAAAGAGGATGAGAATGAAAGAGTTAATTTTTTTAAAAAAAATACATAATTTCAATATCAGGAAAGTTAGCATTTGTGAAAGTATTTTGCAGGCTGAAAGCAATCTACACAGATAAACTACATTTATTATTGATTAGGAATTGAAAGAAAATCTGGTTCAATATTTTTATATCTGTATTTACATATATTATATTTTAAAAAGCAAATGCTATTCAACCAATACAAGTAATTTTAAATTGAAGGGTTAAAATTTTAAACTTCAGAATTAATTTATTTTCTCCATAGAAAAACACTTTTTAAAAAACTGAAATTGTGTATATACATGCTAAGTACTTTAGCTTCAAAGATACAATGTGTAGACCCATTTCTCATTTTAAAAAGAGAGGCTAAAAATTTCATGTTGCCCCAAACATCATCTTCATGTTCAACATATTGATAGACCTTATCTTTTTCAGAAAAAGAGCAGGTTTTCTTTTTTTTTAAATCAAGAATACTATATGCAATATATATATGTTAATTGCTAAAAATTTCGATTCTTTAGAAAAAAGATTTGTGACACGCTACATAGGCAAAACCTCATTAAAGCAAATAAATATCTTGCCAATATATGGAAATTGGTTCTTGGCCTCTACATAAAAGAAAAATTAAGGTTTTTAACTAGTTGCATTGCTTATTTTTAGAGTTTATTCTGAAACTACAATTAAGTATTCATTTTCTATAGTGAACTATAAAAAAGCTTTAATGGTGAGTTAGCATGATAGATATATACTTGATTTCAGGCACAAGTTAATTTTAATGGATAGTGTAATACAGTAATTAAAAACATGGGATATTTGCAAATCTTGCCATCACCACTTACTAATAGTATGGACTTATCCTGATTTCTGTTTTTCAGTTAGCCTGTTTCTTTTAATGAGTCCTAACGTTTAAAATACTAGGCAGAGAAGACACACACAGTACCTGGCATGTAGCGAACTTTCAATATACAGTAAAAGGTACTAATTTTGTCATTAGACAATATCAATCATGTAGGCACATAGACTACACTACTTAGTCATCTAACATTATCCCTATATAAATAGTAATACAAAGTAAACAACAACAACAACAAAAGCCCCCCAAATTG
Organism: Physeter macrocephalus; assembly: GCF_002837175.3. Lineage (NCBI taxonomy): Eukaryota > Metazoa > Chordata > Mammalia > Artiodactyla > Physeteridae > Physeter > Physeter macrocephalus. The sequence goes on along the minus strand of NC_041215.1, from coordinate 92,176,221 downwards.
CTGTGGAGCTACAAAGAGCTATGGGAAGACAGAGGAAAGAAAGACTCATTTTGACTCATAGACTTGGAAGATTCTTGAGGTGATAATCTCACTGAAATGAGTGTTGAATAAAGGGTAGAATTTCAACAGGTAGAAATTGTAAGCCATGAAAACTGAAGAGATTATCTAGTTCAACACCTAATTTTACTTATATTCTAAGTAGTTAACTAAGTTATCTAGGGTTCCTCCCCATCTGTGTACTTTCTGTTTGGCTTAGTAATTTTATTTGACTTTAGTAATGTTTTAAAAATGGAGAATTTGACCAGAAAGAAGCAAAGCTTCAAATTAATTTTTCTTTTTTATTATACATTTTCAGTCTTTATATAAAACATGAGAAACCTGGGTCAAGTTAGGCCCAGGTATACCATTCTAAATACTTTTTTATGTGTTAGACAGCCTTCACTACAGGTGAGTGGTTAAGAGTATGTTCTCTAAACAGGCACATCTTGTCTCAGATTCCACCTTCGTCAGCTACTTGCTACATAGTATCGAGCAGCTTCTTTCATTTCTCTAATCCTCAATTTCACATCTTTAAAATGCAGATTCTATTAGTATCTATATCATAGCTGAGATGATATACATGCATTGTGAAGTGGAGAGTCTTGTTTGGAAAACACTATTATTGGCATAGTTGTCACTCTTGCTCTTTCTTATTAGTCCATTAAAAGATTTTATATAAATATTTAGCCCTGATTGGCATATTTTAACAGTGGGCTCTTTTAAAACATAATTAAAGAACACAGTTTCTAGTTTTATGTGTACCACATTTTTAAAGAAATTGTTATAACGTTCACATAGAAAAATAAGTACACAATGAATGAAAAATTTTATAAACCAAAGTAGTAGTATAATTATATCAGGAAAAAATTGAGGTTAAGTAAATTAGTCAAAGATAATAAAACATTTTTGGGCTTCCCTGGTGGCGCAGTGGTTGCGAGTCCGCCTGCCGATGCAGGGGAACCGGGTTCGCGCCCCGGTCTGGGAGGTTCCCACATGCCGCGGAGCGGCTGGGCCCGTGAGCCATGGCCGCTGAGCCTGCGCGTCCGGAGCCTGTGCTCCGCAACGGGAGAGGCCACAGCAGAGGGAGGCCCGCATACCACAAAAAAAAAAAATAATAATAATAATAATAATAATAAAATAAAACATTTTTAATGCCCACAAGATACCACATAGCTTACTCAGTACTTGAATTTGTATTAAAGAGTTTGTGATCTTTGATTTTAAGGCACTTTTTATATATACTCCCAGAACTATCTACTAAAATAGGAAAAGCCACTATCAACCCAAAACAACTATCCGCTAAAACGGGAAATAATGGAAAGAACAGCACAAATTTAGCTCCATGAGAGCAGGAATCATCACTGCTTTGTTTCTTTACACATTCCAGGGCTTAGCACATAACCTTGTGCGTAGTAGGCACTTAATACATTTTTAAGGAATGAAGACATGAACTGACTTGGAAACATTTCTAGGACAGACTTTCCCATGACTTATCTGTGACCTTGGACAAGTCCCTTGAGTTTGTCTGGCCTTTGCTGTCTCCATCAACAAAGAAAGACATTAGAGTAAGACTCTTTACAATTCTAACCAGTAGAAGCATCTGTGTAAAATAACATAGGATACCCTTCAGCTAGATCCAAAGAAGACCAAGGCCATCTCAGAAAATGCTTAACTGAATGGTTAATGAAGCACGTTCACACAGTCAGGAGCAATAGAAATCTTAGCTTTCTTCCAACTAACCTGGAAACAATTCCTAGGAGAGCTGATGTTTCACATAAAATCACTGTGTGTACAAAAATCTATCAATATCTCTTTTCTGCTTCTGAACCCAGTTCCTCATACTGCAGTCATTCTTGCTTAGTCTAGGGCAGACGCAACTTTTTTTTTCATCTGTTAATTGAGTGAGGGTCACTGATCCATCCTAATAAAAACCAAGACCATACAAAAAGTTGATTTAGGGTACTGTTTGTTATTTTTTATGTAGAGAGAGAAAAGAAAAGTCTACTACTCATCCATGCTTTAAATTAGAAGCAGAGAACATTAAAAACTATTTACCAGATATACTTCAGTTTTATATTAGAGCCAATTAAGGAGAGTGGGAGATAAAAAGAAAGGGAACAGAAAGGGAGGGGAAGAGAGAGAGACAGAAATTTGGGATTTGCCAAGCCCTAAGAGGCAATGACTCTTACTCATAATGATCCTTGGAAAAACAAAGCAGAACTCTTTAGATAAAAAAAATAAATAAGCTTTACCAGAATTAATTATAAATTATATTTTAATTACTGTTTAAAATCTAAGAGCATAGCAAATCTTGCTCTTACTTTCAACCCAGACAAAAGGCTCCATATTCTTGCACATAAAAGAGCACATGTAACTTGCATGGGGAAAAAGGTAGTTCTTTTTTTTAAAACCATCTTTATTTTGCTGACATTTCAGACAGTGATTCTAAATAATTTTAAAGCCAAGTTGCATATTTACAACTATGTAGAAGATGATATCATTTCTCGGTAGTCCTGAATAAAATTCAGCAAAAAATCTATTTCTCAACTTAATAAAATGATCCTTTAATGCTTATATTTCTGCTTTCCAGGACAAGTGACACAAATTCTCACCTTTCTTTTTTTTTAGATCATATTTGAAAATATTCAATCAATATTGTGAACCTTTCTCTCATTTCCAGTTTCTTCATATATCTCTTGAATTAGAACAAGTATGGCTTTCTTCTTTAAGCTATAACTATTCTCCTGAAAACTGTTCATGATTCAATCTTTAAATTGGTTTTAAATAAAGCTAACTATTTAAAGAAATCCTACATTGAAACAGAGAATAGAGAGTCTTATCTACAAATCATGCTCTGATGTCCCTGAATTTGCAAATCAGAGCTATCACTTAAATAAGTTGTTTAAAACCTGGCAAATCTGCACTGTCAGAAGTCTGACAATGGCTGAGTTCAGAAATAGTCATGTAGCGATCCTTGAATAACATACCTCTGAGTGCCTACCCAGGACCACCCTTGCTTTCTCCACTCTTGTGGAGAGTTCTGAGATACATTCTATTCTATTGTATGTATTCTAGACTTACATACAGTTCTGAGATACATTCTATTCTATTGTATGTATTCTAGACTTCCTTCAGCTTAACACTGGATATTGTTAGTTATAGTTTTTCATATAATGTTTTATTAGAGCATACTCACTGAGTCTACTTCCAAATTAATGAATTTAATCAATGTGCTGAAAAATCCTTCCCTCTCAAACTGAACGTGATGAGAGCTGAAAGCATTCCTATTCAGGAATGCGAGTCTTGACTGGAAAGCTTTTTAAATATGTCCACTGTAATTATATAATAAAAGTATTACATTTCCACATTAGAGTATCAGATTTAAATCAGGACAAACTGGTGCAAGAAGTAATGGGTTTACTCTAAAAAAAACAGTTCCTCTATAATGTAATTGCTAGTACTGGTTTATGGAGAAGAGTCCCAAGTATGAAAATATAACTGAATTAAAGAATTTGGACTTATTTTAAAGAGTAAATTTATTATTTAAATTATAACTAAATGTTAAAGATTACATATTTCTGTTGATTTTCTAATAAATATGCAACTTCTTTATAAGTGTATTTATAACATATATTTAAATGTAAGTACTATTTAAGCATAACTGAATTTTCATGGGAACAAATGCTAATGATCTGCTGCTTGGTGTAAAAACTATACAGTTATTAGAATGGACTAAAATTTTGTAATTTGAAATAGATAACACAAATAATATAACATCTTTCTTCCCCAAATCATAATATGTTTTGCAATCTGGTTTCCTACTCTTGCAGACATAGTTTATTTTCCTAGAATATACCCACTGATATGACTATATATGAGGAGAAAGCAAAGTAAATCCTCCCAACTGTAGCATCTTTTTAGTAGTTAGGAAAAACAAAACCCAAGAATGACTGGATATTACATTGCTAACATTTGCTGATGGAACATTAAGATGTAACATAAGAGTAAGAGCTGCAGAATCAAAAAGTCATTTAGTAAGTTATGTTCTTTGAATTTAATTTTCCTCATTTAGTATGGAAAAAAAAACAGTGTGGAGTTTTGCCTTATGCTTTATTCACATTGTCTGTCCTTCTTGCCCCTCAAAAACCTTAAGCTTTAACTTTAAAAAAAAATGTTCCACACAGGATGCTGTCTCTGCTTGAAATGCTTTCCTTCCCTATCTTCTCCTGGTTCAGTTCTATCTGGAGTATTCCCCTCACTCTTGCCACAGCCTTTGCCTATCTCCTAATTCTATTTTAACTTCTAAAAAGCATATAACACTATGTAGAATGACTTTATGTAATATATGTGTCTCTTTACCCTCCACTGTCCTATGAGTAACATGAGATCAGGATCTTGCTCTGTGTCGTGCACAACTGTTTCCCCAGTATCTAGAAACAGTGAACAATACATTATTATGCATCAAAAGTAGTTATAAGTGACTAAATGAATATTAAAGGAGACAAAAGCCTTATTATTGATACTTTATTAAAAACTTAAACATTCAAATTCAAAAGATCACTTAATAGGATTGTGACCTGGAGCAGCTTACCTCAATTTTATTAAAGGATAATGATATTTCAAGGGGTTGTTAAATGAGATAATGAATGTAGAGTACTTATCTCTGCACCTGGGATATTGTAAAGCCTCAATATTATGGTGTATGCTATTATTATGAATTTTATCTCTAAAAGGGTTGTTTTTTGGGGATTTTTTTTTTTTTTTTTTTTTTTTTTTTTTTTTTTT
>NC_041215.1:92114583-92171387 GCF_002837175.3 Physeter macrocephalus | reverse complement strand
TTTTGGGGTTTTTTTTTTTTTTTTTTTTTTTTTTTTTTTTTTTTTTTTTTAGAGCATAAGAATCACAGGCATTCAGAAAGCCAGACTATTTCTTCTCCAGTTTTCTGCCCATTAGGAGATCAAGAAGCACACTTGCACTGGGGCAATTCACACATGAGAGCAGACCATTTGGCCACATAAAATGAGCCTGTCTGTTCATTATGCAGCCTGTACTTATATGTAATATTAAATGAGCAACTTTGAAAGGCATGGGCAGTGGAGGAGGGAGCATGATAGAGGAAGGGCAACCATTTCCTCTCTAGCAGGACTTGACTGAGCACCTTGGTTGAAACACTCTTGGACTCTTTCTAATCTGGCTGAATGGATCACCAGCAGCCTCCAAAAGAGAGCTAATGCTAGAGGTTATGTCTACTTTGTGTCATACATAACCAGGTGATTCCATCAACTCAAAGTTCCATTGCCAGGAGACAAAAGATAGCCATACTGCTTATTCTTTTAATACATTTATTGCTTTCTGCCTGTTGTTTTTGGCAGTGTTTCGATTGGCACGGGCTTTCCTTTCGGATACATGATTTGTGTTTTCTTGTGGAAAAAGCTGAGCATTTGGAAATTAAATTAGATAAACTAGCATAAGGAAGTAGTACACTGTAGAGTGGGCTATTCTTTTATTGCTTGTATTTCCTCCTTCCATGACTAGTTTTGCTCAGGATTAGTACTGAGGAAAGTAATTTGGAAATTTCAACCTCATGTCAAAACCAAATGGGAATCAAAGGCAAGTGTTTTGTCCATACTGTGGCAGAACTTTGAATATGGAGCAGCATAATACCTGGCATCAGCATGATAAGGAAAGTGGAAATTTGCAGACAACTCCTTGGGAAGATAATTTAGGTTGCTTGATCTATTGCCCTTCATCACATGGAAATTATCTTTCTGATGCTGAATTCTTGTGTTTTGTAACAAAAAGATGACAGTGTATCATTGCATTACTTAAAACATGGGCAGTTTTATATTACTGACATGAACCTTGATGCTATTTTATTATTTGTGAGAGAAAATCATTAGAGAATTTGATTAAAATTAGCCACATAAAAACTATGTTAAAAATAATAGTTAACTTGGAATATTCACTATAGGTTAGATATTATGCTAAGCACTAGACATGATTTAACTCATTTAACCTTCCAGCCAATCCTATGAAGTACTATTGTTATCCCTATATTACAGAAAAGGAAACTGAAACTGAGGATTAGAGTTTTTAAATAACTTGTCCGAAGTCACACTTTCAGTAGGTGGCACAGAAAGAGAATTGAAAGGCATGGTTACGTTACACATGGAATGTAATGGTTTTGCTGCCACACTTAATGCCAACTGCCTCTATAACTCTGCTTGTCAAAATTGCATATTGAAATAGTGTTCTAAAATAATTATATGTAGAGAATATGAAACGGAAACAATCCAGACCCACAAACCACATTTTCTATTCTATGGTTATGCTAGGATAACACTTAAAGAAAGCAGACAGAGATTTTTGTAAAACATTATAAGCCTATAAAACAATTTTTTGAATAAATAATCACATTAAAGAATTTAGGATAGGTTAAATTGGTTGCAGATTAACATTTGAAAAAATAGCAAAATATTTTAGTATTTCATTTAAGCAAACCAGTGTGTTTACCAAATACATATTTTGGTTTTCATTTTCAAGTTGATTTATTTGGCTTAATGTACTTATACGTATTAATGAATATGTTTAAAAGAAAACAATTACACATCACTAGAAAAATCTGAACCATTTTTACCACTAGACATTGAGAAAAAACATGTCAGATAGCATTTGTCTACATTTAAGTTACACAGAACCTGGAGGAAGAAATCGAAGAAACCAAAACTATAGGCTAGTATTGTAGAGAGTAGGACTTATTTTACACAACACAAACTGACATGATTTGGCAATGGTTCAGTATGTTACAATGATATAGACAGCTAAACGGGATATCAGGGCTCCTAATGCAGAAGTATATGGTTTGAGTCATATATGGTAGATTATCTATGTTGACCATACTACTTGGACAATTTTGTATAACACTCAAAATAAGCTTCATGTGTCTACTGAAATGATTTCATGTGTCCTCTTAAGTATTTATTTGGTTCTGGTATTCAATAATTCATTTACAATAGAATTTCACCCTATCATTTCAAAATTTTGCCCATAATATGGCATTGTTTGGGTCTAAAAGAGGGAAATATGGTATATTCTTTTATCACATAGTAAGAGAATAAGAAACCATTTTTTTGGTGACTGTAGTCACAATAATTACATCTTTAGAAGAGAATAGATACCAGCAGCTCATTTTTTTTTTAACATCTTTATTGGAGTATAATTGCTTTACAATGGTGTGTTAGTTTCTGCTGTATAACAAAGCGAATCAGCTATACGTGTGCATATATCCCCATTCCCTCCCTCTTGCATCTCCCTCCCACCCTCCCTATCCCACCCCTCTAGGTGGTCACAAAGCACTGAGCTGATCTTCCTGTGGTATGTGGCTGCTTCCCACTAGCTATCTATTTTACATTTGGTAGTATATATATGTCAATGCCACTCTCTTACTTTGTCCCAGCTTACCCTTCCCCCTCCCCATGTCCTCAAGTCCATTCTCTACATCCAGCAGCTCATTAAGTCTTTGACTTTCAAGCCAGATTGAGGTGGGAGCAGAGTCATTAGAAAAGAGGGAATTCTCAGAGGAACAGAAATACAGACTATCATAGAGAAGAGAAGGAAGTTTAAATGAACACAAGGAAAATTAAACTGGTTTTTCAACTAACTAGTTGGCATTTTATTTTACATATTTTCAATCTTTTCACATGTGAATTTTATAAATATCAACAGTTATTATATAAATGCTGTTTGTTTTATGTTCCTCAGCTCATATCTTTCAGCTCTTACTTCTATAATGAATTGCTATTTTTGAAAGCCTTCTTCAATGTTTGTTTTCCTGCATTCTAATTTACTCTTTACAAATATTTCTGACTTGCTGTGTAAGCAAACCCTCCTAGTCTTTTGGTCATAATTTGAAAAATATGAAATTTTGTTTATGTATATATGTCTTAACCAATGGACCTGGATATAAGTGTGTTCAGCAGAAAAGGGCAAAACAACCCAGTTAAGGAAAACATTTTATTTTCTTTCCCATGATGGTAGCTGAGTTATCTAAATTCCATTACTAAAAAAGGGCATGGGTGTTTTATATTTGCATGGGTAAGCAGTTTTTCCCTAAACAATAGTTGGCACTCCATAGACACAGGGTAAGCCCAAGACAGGCATTTTAAAATAAGATCATGTTGACAAATTTTATGTGTTCATAATTTTCAACACAGAAGAGTGATAAATTACAAGAAATAAACTACACATAATATGTATAAATTATTTGAAAAGAGTTTTTTATTAGACCTCTCCTCATATTCATTAATTCTCTTCACTCTCAGTAAACACAAGCACTTGTGTCACTGCTGTGGCATTTTATCAAAAATAGAGCCATCTTTGCCTCAATGTTGATTTCAGTTAAATAGCAGAACTCATGATACTCCTTAATTCAAAAACTTTCAAAGATTCTTCTTCTCTATAGAGTATCATTTTTACACTGTTCCTTGATCCCTGCCTGCTTCTCACTACTGTCATGTACTGCAAAGTCAAGTCAAGTTAAAAACTCTCTAATATGAAAATACTAGCAACTCTCAGCTGTTTCTATTTTGATGGACTCCATCTGGACTTCACAGTTGTTGGTATATGACTGTCTCACACACAATGATTGATCTGAGGGCCGTCTTGTTCATGAAGCCTTTCAAAGAAGTTTCCCTGATAGCATCTACTTCTGTGAAAGGCATGTATTGAAATTCCATAAATTTTGATTTGGATTGGATTCACTTTCAGATCCTTTAAAATACTAGAGCTATATATATAGGATCACAGACCTTTAGCTGCAAGAAATTTCAGAGACAATATAGCCTAAAATTTGCATTTTAAATATAGAAAACCTTAGCATCCCAGCCTAACTATAATATCCTGGGCACATAGTCTATTTAGAATAAGGTGATATAGTGATAAAACTAGGTTAAAATCTCAAAGTTTCCAAAGTAGAAGTCATTGGTTTGACTTATATAGGGCAGATTATCTAGGTTGATCATATTAATTGTATAACTGTGTAAAACCCAAAATGAGCTTTTAACTCTTTGTAATGAAATGATTCCTCATGTCTTCCTACATATTTGTTTTGTTTTGATATTAAGAATTCAGTTTCAAATGGATTCCTTTAAATTATTTTAAAACTTTACCCATAATAAGCCATTGAATAATGCTTCATAAAAGAGGTAGTACTTGAGTTGGTCTTTGATCATAGGTAAGGCAGTCACATACAATCTTGTAGAGCAGATGTGGATTCAATCTGAAGACCAGCATTACTTGTCACGAATGACATCTGCTCCTGAAATCTATTTCTATATGAACTCCATTTAGGCAGTTTTAAAATTTTGTTTTACACATGAGGACCTTCAGTAAAAGGAGGTAATATTTTTATATCTTATGCATGGCTGCGCCAATTGGAAAAAAATTCAGTGAAGCTGAGCAAACCTCATTGGTTGCTAAATCTATATTTTTATCAACTCATTTCTTCTAAATACAATGTTATTTTCTCATGATTGGTCTACGTAATCACCACTACCACATAGGAGCTATATAAACAGAGCAACCATAAATAACCATAAACAGGCTACATAAATAGAACAGCCTATGTGGTATAATGAAAAAAACATTATCTATGTGAGAATCTGATGACAAATCCAAAGTTTTCAAATTAATTAGCTGCATGATTTTTTGATCAATTATCTATCTTCACTGAATTTCAGTTTCTACATCTTCAGAATGAATTAGAATATTAATCATGATGAGAGATTAAGGGAAGAAATTTATGTAGAGGCCTTGTACAGACAAATTTCCTTTCCTTATATATGTTTACCTGTACTGAAGCAACTCATGTGTCTCTATGCTTTAAGGAATTATAGATTTTCCCCAATTAAAATTTTATCATGAGTGAATCTTGGGGAGAAAAAATAATTCTTCCAAATTTGGAGCAGCTGCTATGAATTGTGAATGTTATCTTATTTGAATGATTATTAATACAAAATGTGGAAACATTTTATGATGTCAGCACACTTTGGTTTCTCTTGCCTTTCAGGAGCCTAAGTTGCCAAAGAATTACCTTGCACAAAAATTTGTTCTTCTCTTTCGTTTGTAACTCTATTGTAATAATCATTCATCTCACTGCAGTGGCCAACAACCAGCCCTTAGTGGCCACAAATCCTGTAAGTAAAATGAAGTTTAGGTTCAAGGGGTTAGTGGGGAAGAAATAGGAGAGGTGGGGGGCAGGGGTAGATACATGTATATGTGTGTAATTAAGTACTAATATATGTATATTTTATGTCTGACATATAAAGAGTATGTATATGTAGCTATATTTCAATTTAGAAAGGTAAATATATCTCAATATTCCCCAAGTTATAAATATTGAATAGCAAAAGGAAGAATAATTTCTTTGTTTCAGTTATCTACAAATGTTAAACGTCTTCACCTCATTTATGGTTAGAATCTTACCGCTGGTGGGACATAACATTTCCTCAATCAAATTTTTAAAAAATCAAGCAAAGCAGCTAACTGTGTAGTTAGAGAAAGGCAGCACATGAAAATGGAAAATTTAATTTAAATTATATGTTTGGTATCAGGCTGACTTTAAAGAGTTAATAAAACCAGGGGAAAATGAATTATGCCTATATAATATTGAACTTTATCAACATAAAATTTTTCAAGTGCTCTACCAAATCCTAACTGTCTCAGCAAACATTTATAAATTGTTCCCTTACAATCCCTTTGGAAGCACAGGTTTTAGGATAAATATAAAAAGATACACAAAAATAAACACAGAGACTATCACAATACAAAAGCTATATTTTAAAAATATAACCTGACATTTACTTATACAATTTTGTATATTTTATGCAAGCTATATGCATATGTAAGCTATATTTAAATTAAAATATCTGCATAACTAGCAAGCACATATTTGAGATTTTTAAATTGCCTGCTTTTATAATATTTGTAGTATTTATACTACAGTTTTGGATGTAGATTTGGGAAGGGTGTGTATATATGTATATATAAAATAGTTTTTATATAAAGGATTAAGGTTAAGATTATAAAAGATTAAGTTCTGGTTACTGAAAACGGGGAAGGGAAGGAATTTTCACTTAATTGTTCAATAAACAATACTCTCATATGTGTTTTATGTGTGTTTTTAGGGTGATTTCCAAAATTCTAAAATTCCCTGTGTTGTTTGCACATGTGCATCCGGATTGCTTAATCTTGTATATGTTCCACTCTAAAGTCACTGGGTGAGGAAACACTGGGGTATAATTAGCAATATAAAAAATTGGCAAATATCCTGCCATTTTACAGTGCATTTCTTTAGAGCAAGGAAAGTCGGAGTTTTGTCATGAAGCTTCAGAGAAAGAGACTCTAAATCTTACATTTATATACTAGGATATTCTGTTTATCACATAAATTGCAAAATGTAGCATAGTTACTTTTAATATATTCTTGGAAAATTTATTGTCTGTTTATATTGCCAATGCCATCATAAAAATATTTTTCTAAAGCACGCTTTAAGTTATTTTTATCATAATAATTTATAGATTAAATTTTTAATGAAATCAGGAGTTGGAAGCCCAATTAGATATATGTATCTAAAAACTATACAGATAAAATTTTGAAGCTGAAGCCTATCATTTCTATATAACATAGTTAAATAACTCAGCTTTATTTTTGAGAGAACTTTTTAATATAATGTTTGACATCAATGTACAATATTTAAAATTTAATATAATGCATTCTGCAGATGTATTTAATAAAAGAATAGTTTTATAAATATCCTCAGTCAGAAGACATTATGTATGGTCGAGAAAACAAAATTTTGTTCAGGATGTAGCTTTGATTGATGTTGTATGAATTAGCAAATCATTTAACTTCTCCAGTACTCAGTTTTTTATCTATAAAATATGTGGCTAGTGATAAATCATGCCTCACAGAATTATCTCAGGGATTCCCTAAAACAATACATATTAAAATATTTTTAAGCTAACTTATATGCCAATGTTATTACTACTATTCTATGGTAATACAATATTTATTTTCTAGTGCATTTAATTTCCAGTTTTCCTTTTAGTGAAAAAGATATTTATTTCAAAAACAGTGATAATTGCCACTAAATATTTGAGTTCCAGTCTGGAAACTGGAGCTGATGGGAGTAATTGGAGAGCTTTAAATTTATTCCCCTTGTTAAGGGGTAAATATCTCTTTTACTCCTTTGTATTTTCTTTACCCAATATTTAAACATCTCTCTTCCTGTCTCTTTGAGAAAGTGGAGACCTCAGGAAAAGAGGAAGGAAAACCATAACTTTTTCTTCTTTTTACCTACGTGAAACCCTCAAAACCCGTATTTAAATAAAACAAAGAATGGGCTCATTAGATTATTATTTAATAAGTATCTGCACTGGTAGCACACGATATGCAAGACTCCCAAGTATTTGGCACTTTTCATGAATTGTTTTTAAAATTATTAAGATTTTTCCAGCAGAATGCAACAATCGAGGAGTTCATGATGACATGGTTAAAATAGATGTAAATTCATTCATGTGCAAAACTTTGATACTTGTAATTACACAGTAACTAAAACAATATTAAGAATATACACATCCACTAAATGTAGTAAATTTGGCATTCACACATTTCCTGGGAGGTGTATCATTTTAAATCTCTGAAGTCAGTGGCTAAATACTTTAGAAGCACCATTAGATGGGGATGAAGACTGGCTTTTATAAATCTGAATCATTAGTGGGAAAGATTTTGTGTAGAGGAGAGAAAATTCTGTGTTTCTGTATAACTAAGCTAAACTAGAATACTGCTTTACACATACATTTATAAACAACTAAATATTGATTGCTTTCTGGGAATTCCCTGGCGGTCCAGTGGTTAGGACTCCGTGCTTACACTGCCAGGGCCCAGGTTCAATCCCTGGTCGGGGCCCTAAGATCCCCCAAGCCACATGGCACAGCCAAAACATATATATATATACACATATATACATACATATACTTATATATCTATATCTATATATCTTTTTTCCCTCATAGGTTAGCTGTAAAGTGTTCCAATTCATTCATCTTTACCTGATGGGCTGTAACTACTTTTGGATGCTTTGTGAAGGCATTTACCTACACACGCTTATTGTGGTGGCTGTGTTTGCAGAGAAGCAGCACTTGATGTGGTATTATTTTCTTGGCTGGGGTAAGTGCCATCATGCATATCTACTGACTCATCTTTTAAGAAAGCTTTTGGAGGATGCAGAGTTCCTTTGTAATAAAAATATTCTTATTATTAATCATTTTTAAACAATATCAAGTGATTAACCTTTGCTCATTGCTGTAAATTAAAATATTTAAAGTACCACCGACTCACTGTTTTCGGTAACCACAGGTCAATTAATAATACAATTTTTTTTCTATTTAATATTCCAGTGTATATTTTGGCCAAATATGTAGTGACTAAAACAATAGAATTAGAATCATAAATTAGGGATCTATTCTGAATCTCCTTTTTCCTCAGGTGCAAAATGAGGGCATTGGGCTTAACCAGCTTTGAAGTTCCATTCTAAAAATGCTTGTTTAAAAAAAATTGTTATTTTAAGAGTAGAGGGAACAGTAACTGAATAAAGACAGCCAAAAAAATCTGCTTTTTCCACACAGTCTCCTCACATGATATTATTCACAAAGCAAAAAATAATACACTTCTAGCATATTTTTTAAACTAACCAGAATAATGCAAAACATAAAATGCTGAAAGTGAATTCATTGTACATGAATTCAATAGGACTAGTTTCCAGAAACATAACTGAAATGATACTTATCTATCTATCCATCTATCTACCTATTTATCTAGTCAGATAATAGATGTAGATATATAGAGGTATGTACACACACACTATATTGTTTTTACTGAAATAAATATTGTTCCTATTGGTTGTTTGATATTATTGATAATAAAAATGTCATATATATTTGCCAAGTGAGTCCAATTTTTGCTCAATTATATGTATGTATGTGTTGAGGCTATTAGTACACTCAGGTTACCTTTATAAAATATACCTTCATTTTACATTTGAAAGATCTGATTTAGAATGCTAAGAACATGCAAAATTTCTGATATAGAAGCCATCTCTCTCTTCCTTTTCTTCTTCTTCACATAGTCAGTCTCAACTTCTTCCAACATCTGATTGGCCAGTCCCATCTTACGGAACATATGTGGATGCTGAATTTCTTCTAAGCTTTTGAGCCCAGGCAGCACATTTATGAACTTAGGTCTGGAGTCCACTGATTCAAAATGGCTCAGATTAGAAGAAACTGTACACACACACACACACACACACACGCGCGCGCACGCGCGCCTGAAGACAGATACCTAATACTTCATCACATTTACTGTATGAGTAGACAGATAATATTTACATCAGAAGCATATAGTGACCAGTTATTTTTGCTCGTAGAGTATATCTGAGTTTCATATTTCATGACATATTTTAGGAATTCCATATACAGAGAAAAATGCCGATTTATTTTCTTTTTGTTTGATATTTACAGGATTTCCACTGATTCCTGCTTGTATACATGCTGTTGCCAGAAGCTTATATTACAATGACAAGTAAGATAATCTCTCTTTTTGATTTCAGTTGGAAATAATTGCAATGAAAATCTTCAACATAATTTCCCTGCTTTTTTCCCTAGCTGCTGGATCAGTTCTGATACCCATCTCCTCTACATTATCCATGGCCCAATTTGTGCTGCTTTATTGGTACGTAATTAAAATGTTCCTTTTTTCATCATTGTTCATAGTTCAACTTTATTTCCTGAAACATCTGGCCTATGGTATCCTTCAGGATCTCAGTGGACATAGACAGCATACTCACAGTGTTTGATTGAAGAGGGTTAAAGGAAGGTGTTATATTTGAAGTGTTGGCAGGAAGAGGAAAGGAACCAATTCATAAGGGATGGTGAGGCACCAGGTACCAACAGTGGGAAGCTGTTATCATGGATAGACTTTAAGAGGGGGTTGGGTGAGTTCTAGGAGGGGTAGCCCAACAAGAGGTCTGGCCTTGGGTAGAGGAACACAGCTACTGTCAAAACCACAGCCTGACAGGGAAAAAGGAGAAAGAAATACTCAAACTTCTCTCTCTTCCTATGCTCTGATCTCTTGGATCCTCCCGTTGGCCAAATGCAGCAAATGCCAAGGGCAAAAAAACCTTGTGATGATGCAGTCCTCAGACCTGCCTCAGAGCCTGCTGGGGCGCAGAGCAGAAAAGGGCAGAGGATGGAGCTAGTGAGTGGGGATGGCAAACAGGAAAAACCCACACACCTGTGATGGTAATAAGACTCATATCCCCATAAAGAAAAGACTTTAATTTGGAAAAAGAAAGTATTGCTTAAACTGTCGTTTTTATCCTTATAATGATCAGCACTTAATCCAAGTGCACGAATGGGACATTTTTAAGTGTGGTTGCAGGAAAACAGAAGTCAAATTCAGTGCTTTTATTACATTGTTTCAATGGGGAAATCAATTAATCTAAATTAACATGCTTTCTCTCAGAGAGCATTAAAGACCAGATTGCGATTACAGTCTTTAAGACTGTAATTACAGCTGATATTTAATTATATATAAAAAGATGAAGGTGGCACGTTTCTCAGCCAAAATTCAAAGCTTCCTAACCCTTCTTTTCAGATTCTTTTTTTAGAGAAATATTCTATTATTTTACTACATTTGCTAGCTGCAATTTAGTGTGTGGTTATGTTAGAACACTGTTCAAGCCATTCTCAAGTGTATCACTGTTATTTTCAAAAGTGTGCCATGATTAAGAGGGTAAATTTTAGAAGTTGATTGCCTGGGTTTGAATTCTACCTCTTACTTGCTATGTGACCTTATGCAATTAAACTAATCACTCTGGGCCTCAAGTCCCTTATTTGCAAAACAGAGAATGTAATTACAGAGACTTTTCTTTTTAACAAGAAATTAAATGAGTTAATACATAAAGAGTGCTTAGCCTGGCATGTATAAATCACGGAGCAAGTGTCAAATTTCTGGTTTGTGCTTGGCTACACAAGACAGCCAGTTCAAAAAATCAACACATGGAATTTATTATTATATCTCATGGAAATTTTAATGTACCTTATTGCAGACGCTATGAAAATTTCAGAGGCAGAAGCATTTCCTTCCCTTGCTACCTGCACATACTAGGAACATGTATAACACATTGTTTAAGCTGTATCCTGAGAAGTCCTAGCTTTGTATTCTTGGAAAGAACCAGCATTGAAACCTAGCTCTACCATTGCTGGTTGTGTTTCTCAGGGCAAATTCTGTTTTGTTTTGTTTTGTTTTGAGCTTCTCTATGTCTTTGTTTTCTCATCTATGACTATGCAGTAATAAGAATAAATACCTCATAGGGTGTTGTTAGGATTGAGATGTATCCTGTTAAGCAATTAACACAGTGCCTAGAGTATAATAAACTCTCAAAAAATGCTTTTAAAAGATTCTTCACTTATAATTTCTACATGATACCATGATTCTGCTTTGAGGAAAATACAAAGAAATTAAGATTCTTTTTTGGGGCCATCCAGAAGCTTACAGAACAAATACAAGGCAAAATTTTTTTATAAGAGATCTGGCTCTAGAGAGGGGTATATGATTCAGAGTCCTAAATCAGAGAGTTTCAGGAAATAAGTAAAAGCACCTAACAAATGAAAAATATAACAGCAATTAACACAATCCTTGGAAGAGCTTGTCCACAAGAACTTTGGGAGGGAAGAGTAGATGGTGCAGTTAGGATAAAATATCACACAGGAATATAGCCCATCAAGCTGCTCAGTAAGAAAGGAAGTGAAAATCCACATTATTTGAAGAAAGCTTTTTCCATTTTTCTGGCCTAAAAAAAGACTAGGAGCCTATTTTTCTACCAGGGTAAAATGTTCTGTCCTTATTTAAGCTCTAGGGCTCCTCACTGGTCCTGGCCAATTCCAAGGTCTTGGGAGGGGCTCTAGCAATTTTTTATATGGTCACATATTTTTGTACAATTTTTACAAATGAAGAGATTTCAACCACAATCAGTTTCTTTCCACTCAGACTTCCTCTGTCCCATATTCCCTTGAGCAGGGTGGTATTGGAGTGTCTACAGCACTTTTGAGATCTTGCTAAGGGGAAGTTGAGAGGGGATACGGTTAATTTGTGTTTAGTGAGAGATGTTTAGGTCACTTCAGTGAGTAGTTAAGTGATTGCTGGCTAATCTAGTAGAGGAATGGCTTCCAGGAATCCTGCTGCCACTGGGCTGATTCACAGGGCTTCCTGCCATGACCCTAGGTGGTATTATGATGTGAAAATGTCCTATTGTACCTACGACCGTCTATGTGAACTTTATGGGTATTGGAGTAAAAACAAGTTTCTCCTCTTTTCCTTACCTAGTTTTTCTCTTAGATGAGATTCAGATGTAATTCGTCTGAAGTTCACTATTCTTGTTCTATTTGTGTTTAAAATAAATGGAAGTATTTGCAGAAAATAAAGTAGGATGACTTTCTAGTTTCTAGGTTCACATTTCAAATCAGACTTGCCGTTTGGAGAAGCACTTTGCATTTAGAAATTTTTATATAATGGGCATTTAATTGCAACATTTATAGTGATTTTTATAATTTATGATTTTTGCATATTAGGATTATAAAATATTCTAAATTCTAAATTTATAAGCAGATAAAATGGCATTATTACTTTTTATTCAATGGGCTGGTAGTAATTTCCATTTAGTCAAAACTTTTAAAACAGTAATGAATGCTTGGGAAGGGAATACAGTAGGATGAGTGGAATAACAGCTGATGTGTTGATTCATCATGTTTCATTCTTACACCTGTTGCAATAGCTTATTCTGCTTTTGTCTTTAGCAGAGACAGTCCTGTGTCTGTAACCATGTTACTTTTCATAGATGTGTTTCCATCAGGATTATAGTTAGCTGTTTATTTTTGAAGCATATGTTCCATTGAATTCTCTAAAAGAATAGTAGAATATTTTTATGTCCAGTTATTTTCATAACACGTGCCTTAAATCAGCAAATGTATGTTATTTGTTCATTGCTTTCTATATTAAACAAGATACTACCATTATTTTTCTGATTAAAGTATGTGGATATAAATTGCATAATAGTACGCAGTTTGAAATTTTTACATTATTAAACAAAACACAGATGCTAGAAGTCAGGGTGAGAAAAAAGGAAAGAGAACAGCATAGTAGAATAAGAGCCCGAAGAGACTTTTCTGGGGCTATTGTCCATAATTCTATGGAAGGCATAAGGAATAGGCATAGAGGATATAGACAAAAGTAACAGATATTGACATGGATAAAGATAAGAAAGAGAGAACATAGTATTCAGGAAGAGAGAGAAAAATGTATTTCAATAGAACTCTGTTCATTTCTTGAACACTATATATATATTTTTCACATCTTTATTGGAGTATAATTGCTTTACAATGTTGTATTAGTTTCTGCTGTACAACAAAGTGAATCAGCTATATATGTACATATATCCCCACATCCCCTCCCTCTTGAGCCTCCCTCCCATCCTACCTATCCCACCCCTCTAGGTCATCACAAAGCATCGAGTTGATCTCCCTGTGCTACGCAGTAGCTTCCCACTAGCCATCCATTTTACATTTGGTAGTGTATATATGTCAATGCTACTCTCTCACTTCGTCCCAGTTTCCCCTTGCCCCTGTGTCCTCAAGTCCATTCTCTACATCTGTGTCTTTATTCCCTCCCAGCCACTAAGTTCACCAGTACTGTTTTTTTTAGATTCCATATATATGCATTAGCATAATGTATTTGTTTTTCTCTGACTTATTTCACTCTGTATGACAGACTCTAGGTCCATCCACCTCACTACAAATAACTCAATTGCGTTTCTTTTTATGGCTGAGTAATATTCCATTGTATATGTGTGCCACATCTTCTTTATCCATTCATCTGTCAGTGGACATTTATGTTGCTTCCATGTCCTGCTATTGTAAATAGTGCTGCAACGAACATTGTGGTACATGTGTCTTTTTGAATTATGGTTTTCTCAGGGTATATGCCCAGTAGTGGGATTGCTGGGTCATATGGTAGTTCTATATTTAGTTTTTTAAGGAAGCTCCATACTGTTCTCCATAGTGGCTGTATCAATCTACATTCCTGCCAACAGGGCAGGAGTGTTCCTTTTTCTCCACACCCTCTCCAGCATTTATTGTTTCTAGGTTTTTTGATGATGGCCATTCTGACTGGTGTGAGGTGATACCTCATTGTGGTTTTGATTTGCATTTCTCTAATGATTAGTGATGTGGAGCATCTTTTCATGTGTTTGTTGGCAATCTGTATGTATTCTTTGGAGAAAGCTTTATTTAGGTCTTCCACCCATTTTTGGATTGGGTTGTTTTTTTGATATTGAGCTGTATGAGCTGCTTGTATATTTTGGAGATTAATCCTTTGTCAGTTGCTTCATTTGCAAATATTTTCTCCCATTCTGAGGGTTGTCTTTACGTCTTGTTTATGGTTTCCTTTGCTGTGCAAAAGTTTTTAAGTTTCATTTGGTCCCATTTAATCTATTTTGAGTTTATTTTTGTGTATGGTGTTAGGAAGTGTTCTAATTTCATTCTTTTACATGTAGCTGTCCAGTTTTCCCAGCACCATTTATTGAAGAGGCTATCTTTACTCCACTGTATATTCTTGCCTCCTTTGTCAAAGATAAGGTGACCATATGTGCCTGGGTTAATCTCTAGACTTTCTATCCCTGAACACTATATTTTTAAAGTTTCATGTCTCCCTTTCAAAGAGAATGCTTTCTTTTGGGGAAAGTTGTAAACTCATAGTAAGTTTATAATTACAGAAAGTAATTGACAGAAGGCCTTGTTGGGTGCCAAATTTTTTTAACTCTAGGATGATCTAGGTTGAATATCAACTGGTTCCAGTATGTGATTCAGCCTCCTCATAAGGATAAAGAAGATTATAGTAGTATCATGGAGAGTTGTGAGGATTGTTGTTACACACATACACGTACAAATAACACAGGAAGGATAAACCAAAAAGATGAAAATGGTTATTATGGTATAATACATATTTGGTAAGTACCTTGTATGAACACTAATACAGAGTAGACATTTAAAATAATTAGCCTTTGCTACAAACAATTATTTCCTTTCTTTAAGCTGAAAATGTTCAGAAGCTTTGATTTTTTTAATCATAGCAAAATTTTAAAATTTTGAATAAGAAAATGAACTAAGCAAAACAATCAGATATTACTTAGCTGAAGGTGGTCCACAATAATTCCACCATAAATTTATTTTTTAAACTCTAAGTCCATTAAAATTGATGTACTTTTAAAATTAATAAATCACAATTCCATATCCAAAGGAAACAAGAACACTATGTTCGATATCTGCACCTCATGTTCATAGCAGCATTATCCACAATAGCTAAGACATGGAAACTTAAGAAGTTATGGTATTTATACACACACACACACACACACACACACACACACACACACACACACCCCACACACAATGGAATACTATTTAACCATAAAAAATAAGGAAATCCTGCCACTTGAGACAACTTGGATGGGCATTATGCTAAGTGAAATAAGTCAGACAGGGAAAGACAAATACTGTATGATCTCACTTATATGTGGAATCTAAACAAATAAACAAACAAACTCATAGAAAAAAGAGAACATATTTGTGGTTACCAGAGGCAGGGCATGGAGGAGGAGGAATCGTAGGAAGGTGGTCAAAAGGCAGAAACTTCCACGTTTAAGATAAATGAGTATGAGGGATGTAATGTACAAGATGATGATTATAGTTAACACTGCTGTATGATATACATGAAAGTTGCTGAGAGTAAATTCTAAGAGTCCTCATCATAAGGTAAAATATATATATACAATTTGGGGTATTTATATGAGAAGATCGATGTTAGCTAAATTTATTGTGATGATCATTTCACAATATATGTAAGTTAAATCATTATGCTATGCAACCTAAACTTATGTAGTGTCACTTATATCTCAGTAAAACTGGGAAAAAATGAAAAAATTCAGTAGCAGAAATACAAATTAATATTTAGGCAAATATTCTCATCAATAGAACATATTCTTGTGTACTGAAAATATTCTAAGATTCATAAAATCAAAGATCCTTCAATAATGATTCTTAATATTAAATAATTTCCATATGCCATTTTATTTTCTTTTAGGTGAATCTTTTTTTCTTATTAAATATTGTACGTGTTCTTATCACCAAGTTAAAAGTTACTCACCAAGCAGAATCCAATCTCTACATGAAAGCTGTGAGAGCTACGCTTATCCTGGTGCCATTACTTGGCATTGAATTTGTACTGTTTCCATGGCGACCTGAAGGAAGGATTGCAGAGGAGGTGTATGATTACATCATGCACATCCTCATGCACTATCAGGTATGGTGTTCTTGAATCAGGAAGGCGTCTTGTGAAATTTGGTTTTAAATTTACATATAGTTTTGGTTTTATTTTTAACTATATGTGCATCAAGTTGGTTACAAATAATGTATCTTTTCCATTTGGAATCAGATAATTATATTTTTCTTTTACAGGGTCTTTTGGTGTCTACAATTTTCTGCTTCTTTAATGGAGAGGTATGGTGATTGATTTTATTCCTCTTATAATTTTGTATTTGCAATACTTTTTTACTTTAAAAAATGAGACAGAATTATAAATTCCCTAAGAACAAGTATTTCAAATTCCATTTCTGTCAGGAAAAATAACCATGGAATCTCTTTTACTAGATGTAACTCTCCTTCCCAAAAGCTCAGGCCATATTGGAGTTCAAGGCTAGGGCAAGTTCAGCCTCACTTTAAAATATTCCATCAATGACTTTTATTCATCTAGTCTTTCGACCTACCTTTTGAACTAATCCTACTAATTCTGGACTTTGTCCTAGGTACAATGTTAGGCAATCCTTATCCTCATAGAACATACACTCCTATTATTTCTAATAGGAAATAAAATTGGGTCATTTTTATTTTCCCCCTTTCTCTGTTTTTTTTTTTTTTTTCTCCTGGGAAGAGCTGCAGTGCGTTAGGAAACAGAACAGAGCCCTCTGATTTGTAACATGGAAATGTGCTTTTGGATATTTCAAGATTTTTATCCAATATATTTCTTTTCCTAATTGGGAATTTTCAGGCATCTTAGAAACTGGTACCATATTTCTTATGCATATCAATAGGGCTATAACTCAGTGGTTTGAGCTATATTGATTTAGTTCTTTATATGATTTTAATCTACTTGACAAAATTTAACCTGTTGGAGGATTTTGGCAAAATTCAATAAAGTTTAGAAATTCAGACAGCAACTGATGAGACATATATTTGGTAAGGGTGAAGCTTGTCACAAAGCTTCAGATGGGCAACACATGGAACCAGTTGGCATAACTTTATAAGACCCATTTCTATACAATTAATCAATGTCGGAAATCATGTACATGTCATGAAAAACTATAAAATATTGTTTTCCCTTGTTTGTGTAATATTTTAATTCTTTCTCTTAGCATACAATAAAATTTCATATTTTATTTCTTAATCAATTTTAAGATATATTTATTTTATATATTTATTTATTTATAATGGTGTATAGAACTATCAAACATAGTAAACTATATTTCATATCTTTAAGTGGTGTCTCCATGATTCTTCTGCTGTATCGAGGACAAGAGTGACTTTTTCTGAAGTCAGTGAGAAGTAGGGACAGAGAATGCAATTAGGAAGAATAGATACATCATCTGTTTTGATAATAAAATGAAATTAGCATTTATTATATAACTCTATAAATTCCTTATTGTATAAACTGAATTAGACAATCCAATTTCTGCCTACATAGGACTTTACAATTAAATATAGATGAGAAAGCTACAGACAATATGCCATAAAGCATGTATGAAATAAGTAAGATACACGTTTGCATCTGCAGAAACAGATTTGATTTTTATAAAGGGTATTTTAAAAATGTATAAATTATAACCACTAGTAAAATATTTTGTGATGGAAGGCAGTGTAGAATAAAGGCACTGACACAGTAATGCATTTAAACCCAAAGATGCCATTTTGTTCCTGGCTGTAACAACTTGGGAAATATTCTGAACCTCCAGGAGTCTCAGTGTGTACTTTTATTAAAGGGAAATAAAAACAAGTTCCTTACACAAATCTCACAGGGATTAACGTAAGCTAGGAATATAAAGTTTTTAGCACCATGCCCCACCCAGAGTAGATACTCAGTACATTATAGATTCCTTTTTAGATTTGTCAAATCGCTCATTTACAAAAATATATGTACAAATGGGAACATTAATCATATCGGAATCAAATCTCAAATCGGCCCTTATATTTAGAAAAAGTGCCCAGGGAATATCTAAATTAATGCCTAACACTCTTATTGCACTCTACCTGTGTAAGCAAAAGAGACACAGGCCTTGATCTTTTGCCATGTTCTAAAATTGAGAAAACTTTGGCACTGGAAAATTACAAAAAAATCTTTGAGCCAACTTGTTACCAAATCCTTCAGCATCTCACAACATCTTCAATATCTGTCCCCTTGTCTTCATCTCTAGATACAATCCCTGTTTGTGTATGATTCATTTCTCATCTTAAGAAATACTATAATGCTTCCTTTTTTTTGTCTCTTTGCCTCTAGTTTTTCCCACTCTCATAACATGAAGACACAGCTGCCAAATCCATTTTGTGTGGTTCTAACTATGTCATGTACTTCTTTAAATCATTTGCTCAGGCTTAGTTTCCTCTTGCTTTCCACGTTAGGTCAAATAGCTTGCCTTTATCTTAATATCTCTATTTATTTTTTATTCTCACATTTGATTTTTATTTCTTAGCCAAAATATTCCTATTTGCATTTCTCACTAGTTAAATAACCGTGGCTTGACAAGTACTCAGGTCACTTTCATCTCATCTCTAGTCCTCTCAATCAAAAAGATGTGCACTGTTAGTATAAACTAGGGACTCTAGACATCAGAAGGGCCCTCCCTAGTCTCACGGGTATCTTTAACAACACCTGAGAGTAGATATTTTTACAATGTGAACAAAAAGATTTGTTGAGAATAACCAAACTCACATTCTGTAATGAGAAGTAGGTAGAATTTTTATATAAAGCTCTATTAAACACCTTTTAATTGATTTAGGTTAAGCAGTGTAGAGCTGGTTTCTTCTCAGGTACTAATGGTCATATAAACCCATATTCTTTATATTGTACAAATTTATATATTGCAATGTTATATTCTAAAAAGTTGGCCTTACTATTTATATAACACTTATGTGTAAATCAATGAAAACATTTTCATATCTTTAATAACATCAGGCAGGCTCTCTTGCCTTCCAATGGCAATTTTCCTTTTTATCTTTCCCCATTACATTCTTCTCACTGTAAGTTTACTGAGAGTGGCCACTTTAATGTTCTGTTGAACAGGTGTGATGTTGTGTTAGAGAAAGCAGATGAAAAAAAAAAATCCTTATAGAGAGTACCATAAACAAACAGATGTCTACAAGGCCTATGGGTCTTTAATTACCTTTATATCTAGCTTCAGTAAATAAGTCAGGAAATTGGCTTTCCATGGTTTTTCTGACGATTTAGTTGCAAGGAAGAAATAGGGTGATGATCTTAATCAAAGTAGATATTTCAAGAGCAAACAGTCATATATTTCAAAGCCATTTTGGCTTTTAGAATTGAATTTAAGCTTTCCTTGTTAAGACTCTAAGTACTACTCTCATAGCTAAAATATTTCTTCATGTCAGCTTCTTCCCAACATTTATGTAGAATCTATTGTACAAAGCTACATTCCACCTCCTTTCAAATAGAAACTATATAGCACATGGATTCAATCAGTCCAGCTTTTAGTAACAAAGTGAGGAGAAGTTAATTAAGCATAAAAATCAGGATCAAAAACAACTCCCATTAGAAATACCTAGATAATTGGCCAAATGTCATTTTTGTTTTAAATCGCTGAATATTTATTTAAAAGTCATACTCTAAAGCCATTCCATTTGTCATTTGCTTATATTCTTGAAGATATTACATACACAGATGGTATTTTTTAATTACCTTAATTTAAATATGTTATTTGGAGAACTTAGAAATACATCACTAAACCATGAGAGAAATAAAGTATAATTTTAATAAGATAATGTATTCATTTTCCTATAAATGCTGTTATTTCAAAGAAAATTTATATGAATAAAAATTATTTCCGTCAGATATAGTTGCCATATGTAAAGAAGTAAGCTTGAAATTCCTGAAGTTCTGAATTTCATATTAATAAAACAATGTATGGCATTCCTAACTACATAATTTTTGAATTATAGAGTAGGGAGACACCTCCTGGAATTTCTAATAACTCATTCTGAATTCTTACTAAAGAAACTGATTGACTTTATATGTGTTTGTTTTGTTTTTCTACATGTTAAAATATGAAATGAGACAGTAAAACTTTGTGTTCATTTTAAGCGACAGATTAGAGGAGACTAACAGTACCTTAAAGTACCCCACAGAGCTGCAGACAGCCTGGGAATACCTATTTGCTATAGATTGTTTGTAATTTGGAGAAGAGATAAGAAAATGAAAAGACTTAAATAAGCAGCCCTATTTTAAAGTTTAATATTGATATTTACATATGAATGTAATGAATAAAAAGTTGAGGAATTTATGTAATTCGTAGAAAGTTAAACAATATTGAATGAGTATGTTTGTAGGACATGAACTACTAGAAAGTTGTTTTTGGATGCTCAGATTCTCTTTGGGGAAACAATCAAAGGGTCAAAGAGCAGTAGAGATTTGGGGAAGACAATTCAAAGCTATACATGCTTTGCAAAGACACAGATCAGGTCACAGCATGTGGCTAATACATTCTTAACCTAGAAGCAGACAGGAAATGTACAAGTGATCGAGTTGGAGATGAATTTGATATTCTCATTTATGCTCACTGACGCAATATGAAGAAAATCATCTGTGTCTTATGTTCAGTTAAAACCAAAATCATTGTATATGACCTACCTAGTTCTGATCTCTATCCCCAAGCAGAAAGGATGGAAGAGTCATTAAACTTCAAATTTATCCAGACAGAGGGGTATCTAAATACAAAAAAGTGGAGTGGTGACATTCTTAAACTTTTTTTCCCCACAATACTCATCCCATTATATGTTCAGCGCTGTAATTATCTGTTCAACACTTTCTTCCCTCTGGGGGTAAGCTCCATGAGGACAAAAACCCTGATCTTTTTTTTCCAGAATGTAGCTCAATACCTGGTATATGGTAATCACAGTAAAAGGTTGTTGCGGCTGCTGTTGATGATGATGATGATGGTGATAATTATTTATATTCCCTGTATCCATGTTTTTAAATTTCTTTTCTCTCTTCTTTTATATTTCACTAATTATCTCATTCTTTTAATAAAAATATTGATACAAAACTAAATGTTGCACATGCCAACTTGTAAGTGAGGGTGTAGATTAACTATTTGACAGCAAGACATTCATGTGCATTTTTAGAGCTTCAAAGAGAAGGCATAGAAAGAGAAATATGAAGTTTTCTGTAGTCTGTACTAAAGTATAGAGTTAATTGCAAAGATTTCCTAATATATAGTTTACTCAATTTCATTTTTTAATTAAGAAAATAAAGTAATATTATTCACTCAATATCAATGCTTTTTTAAAAAAAGCTTTTGTACATAACTTATTTTATTGTATTATTGAACACATTATCTTCATTTCATTTATGAATTGCTCTTACCCTTTCTGTTTCTTTTTGTTTTATAGGTTCAAGCAATTCTGAGAAGAAACTGGAATCAATATAAAATCCAATTTGGAAACAGCTTTTCCCACTCAGATGCTCTCCGTAGTGCATCTTACACAGTGTCAACAATCAGTGATGGTGCAGGTTACAGTCATGACTGTCCAAGTGAACACTTAAATGGAAAAAGCATCCACGATATTGAAAACGTTGTCATAAAACCGGAAAAGTTATACGACTGATAATAGAGCGTGTACTGCTGAACTATTTTGTTCCACTCCTAACTCAAGGACTTGGATCCATGACTTTACAACCAGAAGACTTCAATATTAAATGAAATATTTGAAGGTGACAAAGAAAAGCCTCACATGAATTCAGTAGTGTGTTGATAAATGTTTCACACTAGATCCATGGGGGAAAACAGTCCTGATTTGTAATTTTTGCCAGTTTTTATGATGTAAAAAAAAACCCACCATGGCTGATTTCAAGTTACCAACTTGACATCACTGAATGTGGAGTTAGGTAAAAATGAGCACAATCAGTTGTTGTAGGTTGGTGTGAGCCAGCTCCAGCGCACCACTGCATGAATCCATGAATAAATAGACCATAAAAGTTTATAGAAACAATGGGCACAATTCCACTCCTGTTGCCTAAAGAGACCTAGCAAGGCCTATAGACTTGGAAGGAAAATGAGCTTTTCATTTGTTTTTAAAATCTTTATCACATATTCCTTGGTGAAGTTGATTTTTTGCCCAGGAAGTATTCTAGCCCTGTTTTTATTTTTTCAAATGGACCAGATAAAGAATTAATTATTCCTGTTTGCTTACCCTCTGCTCCCCGCAAAAAATAAATGAGCAGAATTGCTGTTGGCTACGCATTTGCTGATTCATCACAGTTATACCCCTTGTCATATCCATTTTTGAGGCTTGATGAATAGTATGTATAATACGCAATCCTACTTTGGTATCATTAGGGAGAAATCTTGGTTGATACTACAAAATATGTGGTCGACTACTTTCCCATCTTACTACACAAGTGGGAAGGAATTCGTGTCCATATACCTGTAAATAGAAACTTTGCCCCTTCCATTTCTACTATGTGGACAAATTAGCAATTATTTTACATGAAGGAAATCAATGAAGGATTTCTTATTTTCTTAAAAGTTTGTAAAAAAATTGTGAAAAGTAAGCTTGTAAATACTCTGTTATTCTATTTTATAGTCCCAAATATATACAATCTAGGTAATTTTTTTAAAAAACAAATACTTAATGTAACAATGTGTGCATGTTAATATCTGATACTGTGTCTGGGCTGATTTTATAATAAAATAGAATCTGGAATTCTTTATTTGGTAACTATTTTAAAGACAACCAGATGCCAGCATCAGAAGTTTGAGAACTAAGTTTGAGAAATATCTATGATAAGATATAAAATATTTATTTAAAAAATCCTCAAGGCCATTGTTTTATTGAATATATTAGCTTTGGTGATTCATACCTTAATAATAGATATGTTTGACATATTTCCTTTTTTATTTTGATGATGAACTTTCATTCTAATCCAGAAAATTTAAATGACTCCTATAATTAATGCCAATCTGCCATTCTTATGGTTTTTACCCCGTTAAAAAGATTACTTTTCTGACTTACTATATGAAGATATATAGCTTTGGAAATGCTGCAGGCTATTTTTTTTAATTAGAGGAATACAATATATATCATATACAATGTTTTAATATTTTGATAGAGATACTATATATGATGATGCAATATAGTGAAAGACCTGAATGTATCAGTAAGGAAGAATTGTTGTCAGAACATTTATGGAATAATTAAATTAAGATGGAAGAAATCCTCGCTAATGAATTAAAGTGACATTTAAATGGGATGCATTTTCCCTAATGTCATTTTCCACTGATTTCTGAAAAATAAAATGCCTTCAATTAGTAAGTCAGTTTTGGCAGGAGAATTCATTACATCTATGTGTTTTTGTTGTTGTGGTGGTGGTATGTCAATCTGCTTAAAATGGATTAAACTAATGATTTAGTCATCATAGGTTGTTTCTTAAGCTGTCAATAGATGGTAAGTTCAGAAGTCATTTGAAATTGTCCAGGTAGATTACTTAAATTAGTAAGAATTCACTTATTAAAAGGCCTGGTCAGCAGATTTATGATTTATCTATACACATGTAAAAGCTGTATTGTTAGTTTCAGATTTATGGATTTCAAAACAAGCTGTTATAAAAAGGAATTCAGGCTGTTCTGAACTTTCTAATGCCTAAATTATACAATAATTCCTTTAAATAATCTCACTTTTTAGCTATTTATTATTCAAAGACACAGATTCAAATCCTTCACTGGCACTGTTCATCTATTTCAGCATTCTTCCAGACAAGCTATAAAGTCTCAACCATAAATGACAGTAGAAAATGTCAAATTATCAGCGAGCATTATATTAAAAATACATTGTAACTTTCAAGTATTTTTATTGTGCTTTTATCATATTAAGTTTAGATCAGATTTCCTTTGTGGCCAGGATTTATCTATTGTACCATCTTTAGGTGAAGACAGTCCATGATTAATCAGTGTTAGTTTTGAACCCATTTTTTTTAGAAGTAATATTTTTAAATATTAGACTTCTCTAAAACTGAAGTACTAATAATTAAGATCTCCTTTGTATCTTACTCATATAAAAAAGCAAAATCAATACTACTTAAAAGCAAACTTCCTTGGTATCTAAAAACTTATTTGGGGAATTTCTAACTTTTAAAATGCATATCTGCTACTTTTCTGAAAATATTTGTGAAAGTCATTTTCATTTTTAAACAATTCTAGTCTGTCATTTTTTTTAATTTCTAAAGTTATTTAGTGCATTTATTCATAAAATATTCATTCTGGAATTTAGTATTTGTTCAAATGTAATCCAATGTACATAGAAGTAGTGGTAGCTATAGTGCTGTATTTATTGCTTGATAATTTTTTTTAAATGTGAACTTATCTAATTTTCTCTTGGTTTTAATATGCTAATAAAAACCATTTCTTTTATTTCTAAAACATACCCAAGATATTCTGATCAATTAAAATAACTCATGTTATGCTTACTTAGTGTATATCTCTATACTTTGATTGTATGAAAATATTAAAGTTATGAGCTAAAGTTGATTTTCACTCATGTTTACTGGAGTACTGAATAATCTAAATTACAAATATAATTCTTTACAGCAATCAGTGTAATACTTAAAATCGATGACTATATCACCATTACCCTCTTTGAAGTCTTCCATAAACCTGTAAATCATCCATAAACCGGTTTGTTAAAATTATGAAAAAAAGAGAAAAAAAATGGGCTTCCCTGGTGGCGCAGTGGTTGAGAGTCCACCTGCCGATGCAGGGGACACGGGTTCGTGCCCCGGTCCGGGAAGATCCCACATGCTGCGGAGCGGCTAGGCCTGTGACCCATGGCCGCTGAGGCTGCGCGTCCGGAGCCTGTGCTCAGCAACGGGAGAGGCCACAACAGTGAGAGGCCCGCGTACCGCAAAAAAAAAAAAAAAAAAAAAATTATGAATTCATCTTGTAAGCTAGAAAATTCCAAATAAAGTACAATGTACGCAAATTCCTTCCTGGGCTGAAAGAAAGGAAAAGATTCCCAGAAATAGGAAAATGCACAGAGATTTATCTCCTTTCTCCATTATATTCTACTGTACAGTTTTGTGTTGAAGAGGAGAAAGAAACAGAAAGAAAAGAACTATTTAAACATATAATTTTCTCATTTAAAGTTGTTTTTAGTGTATTATATTGGTATAGTATATTTACATATATTCAAAGATGTGTAACCATCATCACAGTCAATTTTATTACATTTTTATGACCTCAGGAGGAAACCATGTATCCTTAGCTATCACTCTTCTATCCTCCCATCTCTGCTCCCAGCCAAGCCCTAAGCAGCACTAACTTACTTTCTGTCTCAATAGACTTCCCTATTCTGGACTTTCATATGAATGGAATCATATGGAATATGACGTTTTCTGACTGACTTCTTTTACCTATAATGTTTTCACAAGTTCATAACTTGTTCCAATTTCATTCCTTTTTATGACTAAATTATTCCATTGTATGGATTTACCACATTTTGTTTATCTATCTGTCTGTTGATGGACATCTGTGTTGTTTCCATCTTTTGGCTATTATGAATAATGCTGCTATGAACATTTGCATACAAGGTAATTTTTTTAACATATATTTTAATTTCACCTGGTTATATACCTAGAAGTGGAAATGTTGGATCATATGTTAAATACATCTGAGGACTGCTAGACTGTTTTGCAAAACAGCTGGACCATTTCACATTCCCACTAGCAGTGTATGAGGGTTCTGATTTCTCCACATTCTTCCCAACACTTGTTATTATGTGTCTTCTGTACTTTAGCCATCCTAGTGGGTGTGAAGTGGTATCTTGTGGTTTTAATTTGTATTTCTTTGGTGGCTAGTGACATTGATCATCTTTTCACATTTTTATCGGCCATTTGTATATCTTTGGAGAAATGTCTATTCAAATCCTTTGTTCATTTTTAATTGGATTGCTTGTATTTTATTATTGAGTTGAAAGAGTTCTCCATGTATTCCAGGTACAGGTCCCTTATCAGATATAAAATTTGCAAACATTTTCTTCCATTCTGTGGGTTGTCTTGTCACTTTCTTGATGGTGTCCTTCATAGCACAACAGTCTATAATCTTGATGAAATACAATTTATCTATATTTTTCTTTTGTTTCTTAAGCTTTTGGTGTCTTATCTAAAAATCCTTTGCCAAATTGAAGGTCATGAAGACCTACTCCTACAGTTTCTTCTAAGGAATTTAAAGTTTTTGCTCTTACATTTAGACCTTTGGTCCATTTTGAGTTAGTTTTTGTATATGGTGTGAGATAAGGTGCCAAATCCATTCTTTTGCATGTGGCTCTCCATTTGTCCCAGTAATACTTGTTGAAAAAAATTATTTTCTGGATTGAAGAATATCCTTGTCTTGGTATCCTGATCAAAATCAATTGACCTTAGATTTATGGTTTTATTTCTGAACAATTCTATTGGTCTCTCTTTGTGTCCAAACCACATATCTTGATTACTTTGCTTTGTAGTAAGTCTTGAAATCAGGTAATGTGAGTTGTTCTGTTTTATTCTTATTTTTCACAGTTGTTTGGGCCATTCTGGGTCTCTTGGAACTCCATATGCATTTTATTTTTTAAATTTTTAAAAAATTAATTAATTTATTTTTGGCCATGTTGGGTCTTTTTTGCTGCACACAGGCTTTCTCTACCTGTGGCGAGCAGAGGCTACTCTTCGTTGTGGTGCATGGGCGACTCATTTCAGTGGCTTCTCTTGTTGTGGAGCATGGGTTCTAGGCATGCGGGCTTCAGTAGTTGTGGCACATGGGCTCAGTAGTTGTGGCGCACAGGCTTAGTTGCTCCGTGGCTTGTGGGATCTTCCCGGACCAGGGCTCGAACCCGTGTCCACTGCAGTGGCAAGCCAATTCTTAACCACTGTGCCACCAGGAAATTCCCTCCATATGCATTTTAGACTGAGCTTGTCAATTTGTACAAAGAAGCCTGTTGGAATTCTGATAGGGATTACATTGATTCTGTAGATAATTGGGAGAGTATTGTCATCTTAATGTTAAATCTGATTCATGAACATTAGATGACTTTACATTTACTTAAATCTTTAATTGCTTTCAATAATTTTTCTAGTTTTCAGAGTATAAGTTTTGCATTTCATTTGTTAAATTTATTCCTAAGCATTTTATTCTTTCTGATGCTATCATGAATGGAATTGTTTTCTTTTATGTTTGGATTGCTTATACAAGTGTATAGAAATAAAATTAACTTTTGTGTATTGATCTTATATCCTTCAACCTTGCTGAACTCATTTATTAGTTATAACATATTTTAGTGGATTCCTTATAATTTTCTACATAAAAGATCATGCCATCTGCAAATAGAGACAGTTTTATTTCTTCCTTTTGAATATGAATGACTTTTATTTCTTTCATGTCTAAATGTCATGGCTAGAACATTCAGTAAAATGTTGAATGGAAGCAACAAGAGCACACATCATTGTCTTGTTCTTGATCTTAGGGAAAATCACCCAGTCTTTCCTCCTTAAGTATGTTAATTGTGTTTTTTGTAGATGCCCTTTACCAAGTTGAGGAAGTTCCCTTCTATTCCTACATTGTTAATTTCTTTTACCATGAGAAGGTGTTGGATTTTGTTAAATGCTTTTTCTGCATCTATTGAGATGATCATGTGATTTTTGTTTTATATTTTATTGATATGATGTATTACATTATTTAATTTTCAGATTTTAAAACAATCTTGCATCCCTGGGATCACCTCTCTTGGTCATGGTGTTTAATTCTTTTTATATGTCGCTAAATTCAGTTTGCTAGTACTTTGTTGAGAAACTTTGCATCCATATTCATAAGAGATATTGGTCTGTAGTTTTCCTTTATTGTGACGTTTTGTCTGGTTTTGGTATCACAATAGTATCATCCTCATAGAACGATTTGGATTGTGATCCCTCCTCTTCTGTTTTTAGAAGAGTTTGTGAAGAAGAATTCCTTGAAGAGTTTGTATTAAATCTTCTTTGAATGTTTGGTGAAATTCAGTGGTAAACCCATCTGGACTTGGACCAGATAAGGGCAGTTTTTTGATTACTGATTCAATTTCTTCACTTGGTATTGTCCTATTCAGATTGCCTATTTCTCCTTGAGTCAGTTTTGGTAGTTGATATTTTTCTAGGACTGTGTCCATCTCATCTACTTTGTCTAATTTGTTAACCATACAGTATTGAACAATCACTAAGCCCACAAACTGATTTTTGGCTGGAAATTTTATAAGGAATCTTGGACTGGATTTTTTAAAACCTGTATTTTTTTTTTTGCCATCTTGGGACTAATAAATCACACCAAAAAAAAAAAAAAAGTCTCTATGCCAGATTTCACCTGCTGTGTCTATAAATTTGGGTGAATTCCATTTTTCTCAAGGTCCCCCAAATGTGATATAGTTCCTAGCATGCTAGGAATTGACCTTCCTTACCACCTATAAGCCTGGGTGGGACCTGTAAGTCAAGCACAAAGCCAGTTTTCCTAGGAAGGTTTAATAGTCATTGGCTCCATAAGAACAGTCACACTTTCTTCTCCAAATGACTATAATTTAATGACCGTCATTCTCAAAAATGACACTCCTGGTTAAGGCCTTTAGTACACAATCTATTTGTCCTATTACATACTGGTAGGAAGGAGGATTCATTCTTACTGAACCTATTCAAATAACTATACTGTCATAAAAAGCTAGAATACTTAAGTTTTTTTTCTAAAATTCTTGGGAATCAGAATCTATTATTTTTAAATGTTTTATTTCAGTTTAAAAACAAAATTTATAATATTATTTTGGGTTAGATACCTTAAAATGAAAGAGAAAAGGTTTATTGATAATATCCAGAAAATAGAATGCTAAAACAAAATATTAAAAATATTCCACACAAATAACAATAAAAATATTTTTCCTTATCAGTTCTTTGAATCCTGTGAAGTTAATTCTTGGTCTGATGGATCTCACATTAGCAATGTCACTAAGATGTCTCTTGTGCAATTAAAAAAGTTCTCAAAATCCTGGTTCGCTCCACTTGGTATGGTCTGAAAGTTTGTGGTGCACTGACATTTTTGCCTTAACCAAAATAAAGCTGAGAATTTCATTAATTTTTTTGCAACATAAGCATTATTAGTGGCATTGGCAAGGGTAGTTTCAGTGAAGTTTTTGAGACAAAATCTTGATTAGAGTGGGTTCCAGAGAAATGGATTATCATAAAATACTTTTTTGAACAAAATAAAAAATAGAAAACGACATAAAAATAATATGGCAGAATCAAATCCAATGCATCTAGGGCTTAACTTACATATTAACAGATTTTCAACTTGGATCACAAGCAAAACCATACCTTTGAGGTAGACAAAAGACAAACCTAAAAACCTTGAAAATACAAGGATCAGCAAGGGTAGGATCAGGGAAATCAAACAAACAAATGAGAAAGCAATGGTCCTGATCTTAATATCAATCAGGGAGGAATTTAGGTTTTTTAATAAGGCATCATTTGGGGAAAATAAATGTACTTTATAATGCTAAAGAGTACAAGTCCCAAAGAAAGCATAACACATATGAATACCTGTGAAGTTATGAATATATAGAAGAAATTACAGGAGACATAAGGAGAACTAGACAAAAACACAAAAGTAGTAGCAGACTTTAATTTACCTCTCTCAACAATGATAAAGTAGACAAAAATATCAGAAAAAAGACCCAAAAGACATAATTAACATATTTAGAAAAGTAAACCTTCCAAACTACTTTTATAAAGTGAGAATATCATCGAATTCAAAATATGATATTGCACCAAAGTAGTACAATTAATATCTTATGAATATTGGTAGATAAAACACTAAAGTAAAATATTGGCAAACAGAATTCAATGCATATTAAAAGATTTTTCACAACCAAGCAAGATATATTTCAGGAATGCAAGGAAGAATCAATATTTAGAAATCTATTAACTTAATACACCATAGTAATAGCAGTAAGGAGAAATATATCAAATAATCATCTTCAATGATAGTGGAGAAGCATTTGACAAAATTCAATTTATACTTAATTTTTAAAAATAAAAATAAATTAGGAATTTATATACAGACACTTCATTTACATGACAAAAGATACCTCAGCCCCCAAATCAGCATCATGTTAATAGAAAAATACTGGAAGCTTTGTCCCTAGAGTCAGGATCAAGATGTAAATGCTTACATATCACCACCATTATTTAATATCCAGCTAAATGAACCAGCCAATGTAATTTGACAATGCAAAACAAAATAAAATTAAGTAAAATAGAGGTAAAAAATATGGAAAGGAGCAGAAAACTATCAAGATTTTCTGATGATAGACACGGACACACCTGGAATGTTAATCTAAGCAGTAAGAGAATTCAGAAAATTAGGAACATAAAAAGTAAATGTGCAAAAATCAATATTTTCCATATATACATATACCAACCAGGTAGAAGATGCAGTGGGAAAAAAAGGAGCAAATGCCATTTGTAATGGCATCAAGAGAAATAAAACATATAGGAAAAATTAAGCAAGAAATGAATGAAATACATTTTAAACACTACTCTGGTCACAACAGAGGACATCACTTCATGGAAAGACACCATGTTCTTGAATAGGAAGATCATCATAAAGATGTCATTTGGCCCCTAAATAAATTATAAAGTATTTATGATATAAATAAAAATAATAGTAAGTAGTTATTTTGAAATCACATGTGCTGATTCTAAATTTCATATACAGTCGTCCATTGGTATTCTTGGGGGATTAGTTCCAGGGCACTCCTCCTCCCTGCCAATACCAAAATCTGCAGAGGCTCAAGTCCCTTATATAAAATAGCATAGTATTTATATATAACCTATGCACATCCTGTATATCTGTCTAGATTACTTATAATATCTAATACAATGTAAATACTATATAAACAGTTAGTAAATACAATGTAAATGCTATGTAAATAGTTGCTGGGTGGGTGGCAAATCCAAGTTTTGCTTTTTGGAACTTTCTAGAATTTTTTTTTTCATCTGAGGTTGGTTGAATCTGCAGATACAGAACCCTCGGATACAGAGGGCGGACTGTAGGGTAATAAAAATAAATAGTCATGAAGATTCTAAATAACAGTGGTTAGGAGATAAGCCCTAAAAGATGTTATGAAACCCAATTAATAAAACAGTGGTAATGGTACATGATTAGAACAGAGAGAACAGGAGGAAGGGAAGTGTGTATACAGACCACTCTTTGGAGCAGAAAACAGTAATCAGAATGGGGAGTGGAATGACATTATCACCCAGAGAATCATTAATTCTTGTCCTTTTCCACTTTCTCTTCTTTAAAAATGTGCCACCTCTGGAATACCAGATGTAAGAAATGGGCATAACTGGTAGTGGTTGCCTCCTTGGCTTTAAAATGCCAAACGCATTGAAACTATTACCCATTAAGTATAAAAGTCTGTAGAAAAAGCCATTCTCCTCATTAGTTTTTGCCTGGGAAAAAAGTGGAGATGCCAGTTGTTTATTTGTTCAAGTTACAGTTATAAGCATATAATTTCAGTGACTTCATAGATTCATGGATGCCGAACTACATCTGTGGATGACCTAGGAATACTTAAACCTTAAGTAAATCCCTTTAGCCTACATTTTCAGCAAAGTTGAATGGTTATTCTTTTGTTTCTAAATTCCATCTACAATCTCTTCTCTCAGACTCCAGCTAGAAGGCATTTCTCAGGCCTTCTGAAAGCTCAAATATTTTCATCATACAATTCTGTTTTAAGGTATTTCTTAAATAATTTTGCTATTTCAATTTGTCCTTTACATTTTAACTTTCTTTTGACCTTTTTCTCTTTATCTTACCTCAGGGTATATATTATATTCCAACCATTATTGTCATAAATTTTCTGTAAACACATTTATATATTTAAACACTAGCTTGTTATTGTTTGTTGCATGTCTTAGTCTGGTCAGTTTCCAAAACAAAAATACCATAGACTGGGTGGTTTAATCAACAGAAATTTATTTCTCACAGTACTGGAGAGAAAGCTTAAGTTCAAGGTGCCAAGATTAAAGTTTCATTTTGAGTCCTCTTTTCTTAACTGTAGGCAGCTGCCATCTGGCTGTGTGCTCATATGACCTCTTCTTTGGGCATGTGGAGAGAGTAAGCTACTTGGTGTCTCTTCTTGTAGGTATACTAATCTTATTTTTTCAGGGCCCCACCTTTATGATCTCATTTAACCTTAATTACTTCCTTAGAAGCTCCATCTCCAAATACAGCCACACTGGGGGTTAGGGCTTCAACATATGAAGTAGAGAGGAATGCAAACTTTCAATGCATAACACGTCATTATTTCATTATAAGTTCTCTGTGTAAAACCCATTACCTCATAATAAAGCAAACAAAACATAACAAAAAACTAAAATTTCCATTCCTCCTGTAAATCAGATAGTGCCCCCTTTTCTGAAATGAGTTCTGCAAAAATTATGTCATTGCTTAAGTCTACTTCCAGACAGTTGCTGATGGCTATCTTCTTGATCTTCTTCATAGGACAACTAGTTTCCTCACAAACTTCAAAATTCTCTTTCCTTTAAGGTTCATTTTGGTTACTTTAAACTTTTATTTCTTTGTGTTCATGTAACAAATGCAGCCAGTCATTTTTGTCTTTTGGATTCTGTGTCCAGGAAGCTCTCCCAGCTGTATCATTTTTCACTGTTACTTAGTCATACAAAGTCTGTATAAGAATGTTCTTCATCTCTGAGGATATACAAAGAGCTATTTCTATGAAAAAAAAACCTATTTGATCCAGGTCTACACACCCAGGACAATTTTCTAGACTACAGTTTACACTCCAGTGTGTGCTCCATAAATTTAGGGTAACCATATACATTTGTTTGCTTGAGTCTAGGTTTGTTGCTTATTGTCCTGGCATCAATTACAGCTTAGTATTTGCAGTACTGGCCTCGGATCCATGAGAAAGGAGCTATGTTCTTCTCCCGGAACTTCAGAGACTCTAACTCTGGCTTTATTCTAGCTTGATCCGTTTCCATGTGACAAGGAGTTTGAGCCAAGGAAACATGTCCACCTAAAGCTTAGCCCTTCTAACCATATCCTGAGAACCCTGGGACCCCAGAGTTTCCAGCTCCAGTGGCTTATGCTCACATCCAGGAACTGCACAAGTCTTTTGGCTGGATTCTTCTTTCATATTATGGACCTTGCCTCTTCTGTGCCCATTCCTAGTCTCAAGAAGTGGCCATGGGATGGGTGTTTACACTGAGAAGTGAACAAAACTCAGATGCGCAAGCTGAAATGAACACTTACATCCACATGAGAGGCCCCATCAGTGCAAGGAGGAACTGGGGATGGACAAAAAAGGCCCTTCTGGGGGACAGGCACCAGTTTATCCCATACCACCATGTTCCTGTACGAAACTCCAAGGATCCCAAGAATTCTGAGAAACCTAAATTTGAAATTTATCTTCTTGGGTGTTTTGAATATTTATGTGTAAAAATAGGTATAGAAAGTTACCAAATAGTGTTATGGCTTCCTTTGTATACTTGGAATATGTAACATATACAGGCTTTAATTTGTACCCTTGCCTCAGGCTCCACAGATACTAGGGAAAAGCCTGAGCAATTTTCTCAGAGTAAACATTTCTTAGTTTGGATAATGAATTATATGTTCCCTTATTCACTTCTACTCTAAACCTTCCCTGACCCCATTTGAGAAGTACATATTAAACGGTTAAACCTTTCTTGTTTTTTCCTTTTCTTTTTTACCCACAGATGTATTTCATGCTTTTATTATGCACACTAAAGCACACATTTTCCCATTATTTTCAGTCATAACCTAAAAATTCTTCACAATAACCATAAAAACAGATAGTTTTACTCATGTTATTCTAATAACTCTATTGATCAAATATTATACCTGCGTGGTCCTGTGAAGCATGGGCCACATCTGAAGGTGGTGGATCTGTCTTTGCCTTGCTAAGTGGAATTGCAGTAGGATTCCTCCAAAAGTCATGTTTCTTCTACCGATACATTTTAAACCCAGGTTCACTGCTGTTCTAAAGATCATCGAAAGTTCTTTATTTCCTGGCATTAACATAATAATAAATATCTACTGCATTCCTAAACATTGACTTAAACATCAGAGTTTGGGGGACAGTTGTTCTTTCTTTAGAGACACTGGTTCTCACAAAGAAGCCTCTTCCTCAAAGGATCCTCCCACTCCCTCCTGCACAGAAACTGTGCAAGTTGTCCTCTTCTCTGCTTTTTTTCAACCTCCAAATGTAGATATTATGTATGATAAATAGAAACTAACAGAAAACACTGCTTTCCCTTCTCTTTCTGCTGTAAAAATGCACTCAGTTCTGTTCCATGTGAGAAAGATTTGCCCTGCCTTTTATCTTTCTTACACTTTCTTTTTGCAGGTGTCTGCAGACATTTCTATACCCCTGTCTAAAGCTAAAGGAGAAAACTCAGCACTCTGCATGACCAAAATCCTTTGTTGGTTGCCTGCTACTCCTGATCCTTTGCAGACACATACACCCCACTAAGATGCTCATGGGTTCTTTCTGCACTGTAGTCTCTTTGTTTTGTGCCTCTTCACTGTCTCTGGCTCCCTGAATAGCTGTAACAACTGCAGAGACTTTTTTTTCCCTCTACCCTACCTGCCCAATAGGATGTGTTACCTTATTTCCTATATTACATGGCTTCCTCTATATTGTAAAAGCTTGGCACATAGTAGGCACTCAATAAATATGGTTTCTCTTCCCTCATCTATTAAAAAATATATTTGAATCAGTAAGGCAAATGTAATCCTCAGCTGATTAATAAAATTGAGGCTTCACAAACTTATGTCAAAGTCATACTGTTTCCAAAATATAAAGTTAAGACTAGAAATCGATGTCCGTATTTGATACTAGAAACAGTATCAAATTGTTCATACCAAAAAGAGACAGTATAGAATAAAATACTTTACAAGAAAGCCCCTCAGAAGACCTTTTACTGTCATTTGATAATAAGTGTTTGGGGGAAGAATCTGT
Source organism: Physeter macrocephalus (assembly GCF_002837175.3). Taxonomy (NCBI): domain Eukaryota; kingdom Metazoa; phylum Chordata; class Mammalia; order Artiodactyla; family Physeteridae; genus Physeter; species Physeter macrocephalus. Next base: position 92,135,726 of record NC_041215.1, on the reverse strand, counting down.
CAAAGAAAATGAGCTGAAAGGCAAAGACATGGTTTTAAAATAATGGCTTCCAAAATAAGGAATTGGCAGAAATTCCTTTGTACAATGTCCCATCTACAAAATAGGAACACTTTTTTTTTCCTGACAGTCTGTTGTCTCTTCTATCTCATGATGAAAGTAGATTCATCCTTTTATACTCCGATTATTTCCTGTTTGAGTAGTCAGCCCTCAGTGGCTGAAAGAGAAAGAATCATTTGTTGTTCTTTTCATTCAATTGATATGGTCACTCAGCTATCTCAAACGGTGGCCAGGCCAGGTCTCATTGGCTGTCTGACTCTTTGCAGCCATGCCCAGCAAGGTCAGAACACAGAACCAGAAATGTGGAACCCAGTGGGGGTCATGACCCTAAACTCTGCTCCATGACCTTGACTTGTTTATGTGATCTTTGAATATCCATTTCCTCAAATGCAGCTAGCAGTGGCAATACAAAAAGTTGAAAACTCACTGTTCCTAAGAAGTTCTAAAGAATCAAGAGGTGTCAATTAAGACATAAAGTGACAGGTAAAGATTTGTAAAGCACAGGGAAAGAAATTTTAAACTATAATGAATACGAAGGTCTTGTATGATTAAGCAGGAAAATATGTAGCACTGTTGCTAATTTCCAGTAAACTATTAAATCAGCTATGCTTTAACTGTCACAGGTGTTAGGTCACAAGGTGCCCCAGGGGAGAACAATTTATTCTATGGCTTCCAGAACACATTTGATTCACATCCTGTCTCCCATGTTATTTTACAATGTATTGGGAGTGGCCAAAAAGTTCATTCGGTTTTAAGTAAAAATAAAAGACACATTTTTCATTTTCTCTAAGAACTTTATTGAACAACATATTCTCTAACCAAACAAACTTTTTGGCCAACCCAATATTATATTTATCAGATTACAAGATAAGCATATTTTGGATGGGCTAAAAATCACCCATCTTTCAAGGCTTCTATTCCCCTGGGGTTTGTGGATAGAATTCAGGGGATACATGAATTTAGATGCACAGAAAACTGTTTATTTTTATTAACTGCTGGCTGAAATTCAATACCTCCTTCAATTACAAATGTAGGCATAAACCACAATAGCATTAGTAATATCTGTGACTTTGTCACTGATATAAATCAGATATAGTCATATCACATAGTGATTGTTGCAGATATCTGGAAATGATTTTTTTCTGATCACCAATATTTTAAAACTATGATAGTTATTAGACTTGCTCTTGGATCTTGTTAGTTAAATTTATTAATAAGGAAGCACATGTATGATGGTATCACACATTTGTTTTTTATATTTGGACAACTAAATTTCAATGTAATCTATTTCTTTAGTACTCTATGTATTTTATTTCAGATATTTAAAAATATTATTCTTACAAAAGATCCATAGGCTTTCAGATATTTAAAAATATTACTGTGACAAAAGATCCATGGGCTTTACCATACTGCAAAAGGGGTCAAAAATATACAAAATAGTGACAATCCATAGTTTAGAAGAGCATTAGTTCTCAAAATTGAGTGTGTATCAGAATCCCTGGAGAGCTTGTTAGAACACCAATTACTGAGCCCCATCCCCAGATTTTCTGATCAGCCAGTCTGGGGGGACCTGAAAACTTGCATTTCAAAGAAGTTCCCAGGTGATGCTGATTCAATTGGTGCAATGACTAAACTTTTTAAATGAATGCAACAACATTGCTTGGAAGAAAGAATGGGCAGCTCTTAAAATCAAAGCCTAGAACTGTTTAAAAATACTACAGGGATGTTGGCAAGGAACAGTTCAGAAAAACTTGAAGGTCACACACATTAAAAAGAAATGCTCAAATGATTTTCTTACTATCAGAGCACAGCAAATCCACTGTATGAAGATTTATATCTTAAACAGCTGGTTTCCTCTCCTATCAATAACAATATAAATCAATAGAAAACATCAACACCATTATCAAATACAAAACACATTTTTACCTTGATTAAGGAAAGAACTCTGCAAGTTAAGATGTATTTTCAAATGTATATCCTTCAAAACTCAGTGTCTTTAAATGTACCATGCATGTGAAGTCTCTCCCTTCTAAGTGATGAATGATCCATTGTAATGATAGAGAACTCGTTCTATTCCTCTTATTCCTACCCAGGTCACGTTGCAAAAATCTGTCCAAGACAGGAAATTTTTAAATCCAATTGCGTATCTTAATATAAACTGATGAATAGTGAAGAAATCTTTACAGCTATAATTCATTTAAATTCTGAAGGTTGATTTTGTGCTTATAATTCAGAGTTAGTTGCTCCAAATTAGATTAGCTGCCTCTGGAGTCTTGAGCATGTCAATTTCATCTCAGGCAAAGGTATTTTAAAAAGTTGTGTGGTGATAAACTCTTGTTTTACAGCCTCTTCTCCTTGTGACTGTAGAGTTTTAATTAACATTAGCTCCTGAGTTATACGTGTGAGTGTTAATGGATAAGATTATACATTTAGCAACTCTTCCTAGCGGAAGGAAGAGACAGATGCACAGATGAGTTGAAAGGAAAAAGGATGGTGTGACTGTGAATCAATACACGTGGTAATCTCTACACACTATGTTCTAGAAATTGATGTAACTCTAACATCATTCCATTCTCCTGGACCCAGTGTACACAAGTTGTTTGCCTATACAACCATTCTATTCAAACTTAGCTTACATATTAAAAGAAAAGGTAATATTTGACTGAGCATAGAGGGAGTTACAGTGAGAAAATGTACAGGGGACTAGCGTTAATGTGTGTTTGTTAAAGGAAATGTATAAACTCAAACAATATTCCCAGGACGGTGGTCAGCTGCCAAAGCTCAGAGTGAAGATACATCGATAGATATGTGGGAAAATCAGCAATCAAATAGGTTTAGTAAATTTAAATAATTCCTGCCAAATTTGACTGCAGGCATTTAGAATTTGAGAATCCCAAGTAGAAAACCACTTAGATTTCTCAAAGGATAAGGCCTGGCTCGTTTCACCGTGAAACCTTATTTTTTACTGACAAAAGAAGCAACAAGGAAAATGACTGAAATACAGATGCTAAACTATAAAGGAAAATGACATTAGTTTCCTTTTTAATCAAAATAAATGAAAGTTTTCATTAGCATCCAAGATCTCAAAGACATTTCAAGATCTATTCTAGTTCAGAGAATAAGCATATGGGAAAAGTATTAGTAGAATCATTATCACCTCTAATTTTTTCAAGTGTTCAAGGGAGGATGAATACTTATTAAGTAGTAAATGATAATAGCCCATCACTTGATTAATTTGATATCGTTCCCATTCTGTGAAAAGTAAGGAAGAGATAATGTAGCTCTGAAACTTGCATCACTAATGGCTGGGGTTAATTATCATTTCATGTTTTCCCATTTTCTTGTCCATGGGATCCACTTTTTAAAAGGATTGCTTTCAGTGACATAAAGAGATATTTAGTGTGTGTGTCAGAAAGGGAGAAAATCTCAATCTTGCCGAAAATATTTTGAATTATTTGATATATAAAATCTTAATAAATCTAATAAAAATCATTGCAACCCCTAGAGGGATTTTACAGTACAGTACCCCTATGTGAAACTGTAAGCTGAGGCTTCCCAAGTTACTGATCTTCGGAGCAAGCACATACTAAAGGAGTTTCAGAAAATCAATTGCTTCTCTGGATGCCTGTTAACAATTGATGAGAAATGAAAAATATAAGAAGAGAAATTAGATCAAAAGATGGAGGAAATGGTGAGGAGGAGTTTTAAAGGAGAAGCATGCTGGGTCATGCAGTGTTCAGATGCACAGGATTCTAAATTAGAAAGGCCACTGTGCTAATTCTAGTTCTGTCATTTTCTACCTTAGCCAGTTTGAGTAACTTGAATTGTATCTTTGTTTCTTTGGCTTCTCAGTGAGAAGGCAAAAACAGCAACTTTTAGGACTTTGTATGAAATAAATTAGTTAAGATATTTATAATGTCTAGTGGGGTGCTAAGAATTGGAGGATATTACAAAAAACACAGCTTTAGGATTAGGCTTGGTAAATAGCTACTATTGTATTATGAATTTTGCTAGACACTTTATGTTTTATTTATAGTTACTATTAATAATTTCTACAATAATTACTGTATCAAAATTGTGCCAAACTCTTTCTTAGCTATTTCTTTAATATTAGTTCATTTCTTCTTAATTCATAACTCTGCAAGGCAGGTATTGTAATTCTTAGTTTACATACTGTGGAACTGTGGAGAAATTAAGTCATTTGTCTAAAAGTCATGTGGCCATAAGTGAGAAAGTGAAGGATTATATCTGGGGCCAGACTTGCATACAGCTTACAATTGGATGTGTCATTTGTTTTTAAAAATTAAGTTAAAATATGCAGGGAATATTTGTGTTTCTAATTGATGAATTAAAAAATCCACTTATGCAAATCCCATTTTATATGGGAATTTTAGATAATGATGTGTGGCTGTTGATAATCGGTGAGTGGTGGGGATAATTGGGAGAATTTTCTATAGAACTGTCATTTCAAGTTACCAGCTATTTGGTAAACATTCTGATAGAACTAAATCCCATTTAGTTCATGTTTTTTATTCATTAAAAAGAGATTATGGGGCTTCCCTGGTGGCGCAGTGGTTGAGAGTCCGCCTGCTGATGCAGGGGACACGGGTTTGTGCCCTGGTCCAGGAAGATCTCACATGCCGCGGAGCGGCTGGGCCCATGAGCCATTGCCACTGGGCCTGCGCATCCAGAACCTGTGCTCCGCAACGGGAGAGGCCACAACAGTGAGAGGCCCATGTACCGCAAAAAAAAAAAAAAAAAAAAGAGAGAGAGATTATGGACCAGATGGTGATAGATGCCATATAATGAAATGTATCTTTAATAGAAATGTCATTTTTGGGAGAGGGTTGCAGTGTAAAGCCTGAACATGAGCATAATGGCCTACCCATAATGGATTATTTTGCTGACAAAATTATTGATATTGCAGAAATTCCCTTTTTTCACTACAATGTACATTGTGACATATACTGCCGATATTTGTGTGTCAAGCCCAAGCACATAGAAGACTTTTGAAAAATGCTTATTAAATAAATGAATGGATTAATTAAAATCTTTCACACTTACTGCTCTTACCAAGGGCACTAATATCCTCTTAATCCTCCACCTCTGCAGAATTTGCTGTTTGATAAATTGTCTTTAAACTCTCTTTAACTTCTATGATTTTATTGAGATTTTTGTTTCTGTATCTAGTTTTGCAATCATTTTTTCTCTGTCACCTTTACTGACTGTTCCTCTTCTAACCATCTCACAAGTGCAAGTTTTTACTGGTCACCCTTAATTACTTTCTTCAATCATATTCACTCTCTCTGAGTGTCCCCAGTCAGTGCTATGGCTTCAACTATTACATTTATATTGAAGAAACAGAAAGAGAAGGAGGAGGGTGTGAAAGAGGAGGGAGGAAGGAAGGAAGGAAAGAAGGAAGAAAAGCAAGCAAGCAAGAGAGAAAGAAAGAAAGAAAGAAAGAAAGAAAGAAAGAAAGAAAGAGAAAGAGAGAGAAGGAAAGAAAGAAAAAGAAAAGAAAGAGAGAAGAAAGAAAAAGAAAGAAAGAGAGAAGGAAAGAAAGAAAAAGAAAGAAAGGAAGGAAGGAAGGAAAGAAGGAAGGAAGGAAGGGAGAAAGAAAGAAAGAGAGGAAGAGAAGAAGGAAAGGAGAGATAGATGGAGGGAGGGAGGTTTTTTGTAAGCTGGCTACAACTTATTTCTCTACCCACCTTTTCCTCTCTTCTCTATGGTTTTGTGCCAAGCACACTGACCTCCTTGTTCCCTGAACACACAATATGCTTTCAGAATGTTGTGCCTGGAATACCCCACTCCATCTCCTCCTCTTGGCAAACTCCTGCTCATCACTCAGCGCCAGTTCAAATGCATCTCATCCGTGGCCTTTCCTCACTCCCTCAGGCAAGTAGTTGTTCTGTTTTCCTCTCCCAAAGGAGTCATGCTCACACAGTGATTATATCAGCGGTTACATGCTATGGTAGTAATTGGTTCTGATATCTGTCTTCTCCACTGTACTGCTTTATTCATCCGTGCCTCCATCCCTAATATAATAATTGTAGAGTAATTTGAATTTATGCACGCATATATGAATATTTGCATGCCAAAATTTCATTCAAATATTCTTTTAAAATTATTTCATTTGTCCTTTCAGCTTAATGTTATAGTGGTCAGTGTAATAATGATTTAGCTAGTTCAAAATTTTGGTAAACCCTAATGTAATTTTAATTATTTAAAATAAATTATTTATTTAAATATTTTATATTTTAAAAAATGATGATCACTAATATAATCTGCATGCCACCTTTCAGGCATGCACAGATTCATCAATATGAATTCCATCTCTTACCATAAATCTGCTTCTTATTGTGCTGGCCTTCATGATAGGTTATTAGTCATGGTTTCTCTTACTATTGCTAAGTCTACAAATTACAGCCTATTCATGTATAATTTTTAAAATTTGATTTGGCTTTTATATTATAAGTAAGTTATAATTGTGTTATAAAGAATAAATACCCCTCAAGGAAGAATCTATTGGCCTCTCTTAGAGAATAAAATCTATGGCTTTACTGATGGGATTTTATGAAAGATATTGTGGGTATTTCAATGATCTGTTCTACTTCCTTGCAAGGGTAATGAGTTATATTTAGGAATACTGATGTTTACTAGGAACTAGAGTAACCAACTTCTATTCAGTGGCAGTTGCAATATCCTGCCTGATTTGTAATTACGTTATTTTTACTTCACTCATTTATTTAAAAAATGTGTATTCAGTTTCTATACTGTGCAAAGTACTGTGCAAGAGATACAATCAATGGTGAGCAAAGACAGACAGTGTGCCTGTCCTCACAGCATTTACAGTCTTCTATTATTAGGTCTATTGGGCAAGAGATTTGCAAAGCATTGTATTACTAAAAACGCATCATTAAAAATTCCTATAATTAACAAAAATTTTAGATAAAAAGAGAAATCAGCATGCTATGTATGATGAAAGAGAAAAGTTAGGAAATTCAGTAGTTAAAATAGCTATTAAATAAGTGGGATGTGAAAGTTTTAAAGGGTATATAGGAAGCGATTGGGGAAATATTATTTATGCGATTATACCACTAGGTAATCTATCTCAAAGAAAGAGCAACTTTCATAAATTCAATAAACTCATATTAGAAATATAGAAAAGGAAAAGGACATTCATTTTCATATTCTTTGCCCCCCAATAATAAGTTGTCCATGACGGTGTGACTATACATGTAAAACACAGCCCAGAACTGTAATACAGAAGCTCTTAAGATAAAGCATAGTTTTCAAGGCAATTCTAATAAACGTGATCATCATGCTCCTTTGCCCTATAGTGATTAGAGTGAAGGGTCATTAGATATTATTTTGCCTGCTAATATGTTTTTAGGTATACAGATGAGAAAGAAGAGTGAGATAGAAAAACAAGGTTTCTTAATGTGGGCCCCATGAATGGGCTTTAGGACATGAAATAATTTGCAGTATTTTTTAATGGAAAAAGAGTCAATAGCATTCATCAGATTCTCCAAGGAACGTATAATTACCCAGAAGTTTAAGAACCCAAAAAGCTGGAGAGTAAGAGAAAGGGGGGGGGGGAAATAGATCAGAGATAAAATAATTCCAAGGCAATAATTAAGAGTACTTTTGAGAGCCCAAAATTTTTAAAAAGTTTATGGTATTCAAAATAAAACAGGATATTTAAAAAAATAATTAGCTCTCAAAAATGTTGCTATTTTGTTTACTATTTGGAATAGAGAAAAAGGGGTAATTGAAACAGAGAAAACTTCCCCTGTCATTTAGATGTTTTAGCATTTGCTACAAACAACTTTTGGGAAAGTATTTTTACATCTACAATTATCAAAGTCAACTCAGTCGAGACTTGCTTTCAGTTTATTCATGTAAACTTTACTTTGAATTTTGCTCTTAAAGATGCCTGAAATTGTAATTTGTATTCTATATCATCATTATATTTACTATTGTAAATTAAGTATTGTACACAGATCAATAAGGTGTTTCAGAAACAAAGAGATTAAAAGTCACATTCACTCATGTCACTATGACCTATTTTTCGAAATGAGTAAAAAGTGTTCATCAAATTAAATGCAATAACATCTACATATTTGGAAGGACTAGTTTTTCAATATAGCATATGTGAAAGTTTGAAAGTTTACTTAATAAATGCATTTCAGCTCTTCTTTACTGAAGTCACTTCCTGATAAACAGCCAACACGAAGAAATAAATAAATATAAGGCGGTTGTGAATTCCAGGCTTCTTGGCTAGTCACAATTGGTGTGTTGTTATTTTGGCTTGAGGACAATAGTCATAATTACTTTCCTCTAAACAGCTGAATTCAATCCAACTCATAATGTCAAAAGTTTATGAATCTGTTGTAGCAAAAATTAAGATTAGCAAAGAAGACAAATGCCACTGGAAAAACATTTTTCAAACATTTCCTATCCTCCCACTCCCCTTTCTTGTTTCATCAAATTGGAATCACTCCTAGTTTTAAAGGTATCACAGATTGAATTGTACTTTCCCAGCCACTGTCTGTCCAGTGAGTTAAATAAACACATATGTAGACAGAAAACATCTTTCCTTTTGTATATGTGGCTTTCATGTGTATTAAAATCATGTCCTTTAGTTTTGCTTAAAAACTGTGGTTATTACATCATTATAAATATATTTATGTACATTTATTCTAGATGACAGTTTCTGAAAGATGTTTAACTGATGTTACAATGATTATGCCTGGAATTAGAATTTACTAGATTTGAACAAATAAAAAATTGATCTTTATATTTCTCAATTTTCAAAACAGTATTATTAATTCAGTAATACAAATTAAAATCATATTTATATCATTGGTGACTATAGAAAATGGTCACTAATCCCAGTGAGTCTTAAAATTACTCAGTTCTCTAACAAAAATTGAAAAAAAGGTGTGTGTGTGTGTGTGTGTGTGTGTGTGTGTGTGTGTGTGTGAGTATGGAAGTAGAAAGAGAAAAGTCATAGATAAGGAGGAAGTAGAAGACCTTTAGGTACTCAGCAATGAACTTGAAAGTCTAAGAATAGAAGAATCAATGGGTTAGGTGGAGAATTTTTATCAAGAATAAAAGATCATTGATTAGAAAGAAAACTGCATGATGTGACTAAAACTTTCACCGGAGATTATCCTACTAGGATAGATAAAAGGGGACAAATAAAATAAAAAGTTTCTCAGAGGAATACAGAGAAATATTTTGTAAGATTTTGATTATGAAAAGAGAGAGAAGGAAGAGATGGGGAACACTGAAATTTTATGCCCAAGGGCCTGGAAAGATGATCATTGAAGTCATGCAAGAGAAGGAATAGTGAGAGAACATTTAAAGGAAAACAGATGGTCTAAGGTCAAACATGATAATAGCCATAGTAGAGGTTATTAACGCTAATTTTAAAATTACAACATGTGTACAGTGCATTTTGTGTCATCAATGTTTTCACGTGCATGTTGCCTCATTTGACTTGATAGAGAAGAGGAATGGTCATGTAAGAGCAAGAAGAAAAGCTGAGGTAAACCAGACAGTGAATTGTCATTTAGACTGTAAGGAAAAAATTAGAGAAGAGCTAATACCATTTATTTAGTGTTACTCTATGTGCTTGACATGATGCTAAGTTTTCTAAATCTATTTTTTTTAATCTTCACAATAAATTTTTCAGATACTTATGTCTCCATTTTGCAGATGGAAAACTGAGATTCACAGAGCTTTTGTAACTTGCCAAAGATCACATAACTAGGAAACAGCAGAGCTAGCATTCATCCCAGACATGACTGGCCAGAACATTTAATATATTTTAAAAAAATCCTAGGCCAATAAACACTGAGGGACCTTTTTCAAATAATAACAAAAATCAAATTTTTTGGCCTCTTATTCACCATTCAGCACTGGACTATTTTGGTTAAAAAGTAAATGAATCAAAAATAATCTAAACATAGTTATAAAAAATTTGTAACTATGGTGAAAGATATTAACTAGACTTACTGTGATGATCATTTTGCAATATATGCAAATATTGAATCATACGTTGCACATGTGAAACTAAGATAATGGTATATGTCAATTATCCTTCAATAAAAAATAATCTGTAAATTCTATGCACTAAGTAAAAGATAAAGTTAGGGGAACATGTTCTACATATCAAGTACTCTCCTAAGTACTTTACAACATAATCTTTACAATTTCTCTGATATTAAAACAATTTCATTCCTTCATGTGTCATTGCATTACCCAGGGCCTCACCAACAGAAGTGGGATAACATGCTCTACGTATGTCCCTTCCTTCAGATGGAGGGAAGTGAGAATAAGAGCAGCAGGTAACATTTAGTGTAGTGCTTCTATATACCAGGGTATTTCCAAGCACTTTACATACATTAGTTCAGTCAGTCCTCACAGCGGCTTAATGAAGTGAATGCAATAGTATGATCCTCATTTTATCAATGAATGAAGAAAGGTACAGACTAGGTAGTTTCCAGAAATTTCCAGAGATACAGAGTCAAAGATCCAGGATTTGAATGGAGGTCCTCTGACTCTCGAGCCTGTGCTACCAGTACATACATTGTACTGATTTTGTACAACTTAATAAAGGAGACTTAGTGCCCCCATAATGGTTCTAGAAGCCTGCAGAGGTCTGGAGTAAAGAAAATGTTCACCATTTAAAGAAACAGAAAATCAAAACAGGATAAGGAGCGGACGTTTTGTTTGTAAACCAGTCCCTACCAACAAAACAAAGCAAAACACAGAGACAACTTATATATGATTATATTCATATTTTATGATTTTTTAAGAATATGGGGAAAAAAGATTTTGCAACCATCAAATCAAAGAGAGTTAAACTAAGAACACAGATAACTACTGTTGATATTTTCATATCAAGCATTGAAATGCCAAGAAAGACTGTGAGAATGTCTAATTTTAGACATTCAAAGGGTGAATGTACCTAAATATGCAGACAAACGGAGGAGGAAGAGAAGGAGATGCCCTTTTGTTCCCTGATACAGTCTGAAGAATTATAACTCTTGAAAATACAAATATCAATGAAATTAATACTAGCTAAAAATAGCCATATAAAACCATCCCCAAAATTTTTTTCTCACATTCTGAAGGCAAAGGGATGTGGTTTTATGTTTAACTTTATATTTCTTTATCAATTGGTACTTCTTCCTTGTGTTGCAATAATGATATAAAAATTTTGAATCACAAGTTTATGTAGGTATAACGAAGAACATTAAGAAGTGACATGGTTCTTATAAAAACTGTTTCTGTTAATTATAGACTGACAGAATTGAAACGTGCTAGCTAACATTTGGATTTTTATTCATAATTAACACTTAGGGCCTAACAAATATCAGACAAAGCAATACTACACATCACCATTCAGTTCTTCTGTGATTTAGACATTGTGAGTAGTTCCTTTGATGTCATTAATTCCATTAACTCCGTGTTAAAGTTTTCTCACTTTTAGCAGTAACTAAACGGACCAGATAATCTTTCCATCTCCTATCCTTTGCACATGACCACTACACAAAGCAAATTCCATAAGTGATAACATCATTATTCTCATCTGTCTGTATTTAAGGAAAAACATTTTCCTATGGATGATAACATGGCTGTCGAGGAAATACTAAAAAAAAAAAAAAAATCTGTCAAGAAGCTTTTAATTTTATCTTTAGCTTTATCTCAATCTCCTAAAATCTACTATGGTTTTTATAGGTCTTACATTGTGTCAGTATCAAATTTTGAAACTAATGCCAAGAAGATCTCTCATATTTTCTGCTAAGATCCTGAAAATAATGAAATTCTTTTTCTCCTAATTTAATTTACAAATTAATTCATAGTCTTTAAATTCTAATTTATTACTCTCAAGTTTCTATTTTGAAAAACCATAATTTGTGTAATACATGAATGAATGATTAAAGTATGCTCTTTGGGTGTGTTTCATGCAGTCAATCATTTTATTAACGATCTTAGAAAAAAGAATTTTTTGATATAACCAACTTATTGACTGACTCCTCATGAATTAGCACAAATATCACTTCCTTAGAGCAGTCTCCCAAAGTGTCCTCCCACTCCTCTTCCCCATCTAATTACTCTTTATCCTATTAGCCTGTTTGGTTTATTTTTTCTTCAATTATTTTTATCTTTTCATTTATTTGCTTACCTATTAATGGTTTGTTTGCTTCCATTAAAATGGGGATTCCATACGGTCAGGGATATTTTCTACCTTTCTGACTGCTATCTCCCTTGTGCTTTGAGACAGATGCTCAATAAACATTGCTTGAACAACCGTATACTCCTAACTACTTTAGCACTAATCTATCTTTTGAGTAGACGGTTGTGATGTCTGCAACTTGCTCTCAAATGATTCATCAATAAAATAACAAGATATATACATATAGTTATGTACGGAGAGAGATAAAGCAAATGTGACAAAGTAGTAGCAGTTGGGGAATCTTAGTGAAGGATATATGAGAATTTATTGTTCTAATTTTGCAATTTTCCTATATGCTTGAAAGTTTTGCAAAAGAAAAAGGTGAAACAAAAAAACCATTACTTGAACAGATGTATGGACGAATACACGTAATAATGATTGGTGATAATGATATGGAGTACTTATTTGTTTAGTTATCTGATGTTATTCTAATTTGCTGATGTGGCCATAATTATCTACCTATTATTTTCGGTTTCACCAATTATTGGAGGCAACTTGTAAAGATATGCCAATCAGGTAACATGCGTATGAGCATGAAACTAAAAGTCAATATAACAGATTGAGTTATTCCAATGATAAGACTAAAAACTTAATGTATTTATTCATTGACTCAACAAATGTTTATTGAGTATTTCAAGGCAGTCAACTTGCTAGGTGCTGGGGGTACAGTATGGGTAAGATGGATAGAAATACATAGAGTAGGTACTATCATTACCATTTATTTGTGGGAAGGGTGGAATATAACTACCAACCAAATAATAAAGATTATATTGGGTGCTATGAAAGAGGAAATACAGGTGATAGTCACCTAATCTAGGAGAGGCCTCCCTAAGGAAGTCGCAGTTAGAGTGAGCTCTAAGGCAACCAAACAAGCAGGTGAGAGGCAGCAGGGAGATTATTCCAAATCCAGTGATCCAGATTTGGAAATTTAGTTAAATATGAAATCCTCTTTACATATACTATACTACATTAGAAATGCTTTCTCTAAATGTTTATGCATAGACACAGGGACATTATAGAGAATAAAAACAACTTATCAGTAGTATCTTCCAAATATTCTATAAAACTGAAAATGTTTATGAGTTAAGAGCCCTTTCAACCTAATTATACTATGGTGATTTTATAGCCAAAGGATCATCTAATGGTATCGTCTTAGAACATACAGCATACTTTTACAAACAGGAAGTCTCCACTCTTTTCAGAAATGGATTTATTTTTCATTTTTATGAAGGGAGGATATTGACACTTGCAACTCTCACAAAATTACAGAGAGTCAGAGAATCCTCTTTAAGACTGAGTAGTTTATCAAGCCAAAAGCTGTGAAAACAGAGAATAGAACGGTGGTTACCAGGGGCAGTGGTCAGGGGTGGGGGAATTGGGGAGATGTTATTTAAGGGTACAGACTCGCACCAATAGATAAGTCCCGGAGATCTAACATACAGCATAAAAATTATAGAGAGCAACACTGTACTATGACTTCAAAGTTGCCAAGAGACTAGATCTTAATTGTTCCCACCATAAAGAAAAGAAATGATGATTGTGTGACATGATAGAGGTGTCAGCTAATGGTATGGTGATAATCATATTGTAATATATAAATATATCAACCAGTATATACCTTAAACTTGCACAATGTTCTATGTAAATTATATCACAATAATTTTTTAAATGGAGAAGTTTAGCAAGAATAACCAGTTGGACAATAATGATTTAGGAAAACAGACACTGCCTATTTTATGTATTACATAAATTTGCAAACCTTACATCACAACTTGCAAACCTTAATGCAAATTGCCAAAAAAGACCAGGGCCTGAGATGGTATAACCAAATGGCTCCAAGCCATCAGTAAGCTACTGTTGGCTTGTGGGAAACTCGTCTTTTTGGTTCTCTGCCCAAGAGGAAAGCATTTTAATAATTTTAATTAAGAAATAAATATTTTGAGAGCAAAATAATAGCTTTATTATTCTTAATTATGACTTAAAGTGAACAAACACATGCTTATTTAATACAAATTAACATAGATTTTAAAGAATTATTAACTCTCACTCTGAAGTATAGAGAAAAGTGAAGCTAAAACTTTTAAATTTTGCATTTTGGGCTGATACATTAAAATGTAGGAGCATTCTTAGCTAAAGAAATATAAAATCTGAAAATACACTATGATTCAGTAAATACATGTAATGTTTTGCAAACACATGAGCATAATTCTTTTCAGCTTAAATCTGGTAATTTCAACACAAGAAGACACAAAATTAACTCAAATATTTTAATATCCAAGAATTTAGCACAGATTTTTATAAGAAAAATATGGTTCCCATAAGGCAGAAGTGCTCCATCCTCATTCATAATGACTAAATATATTATAAGGTGTTGGCTACTTTGAAAAGTCTCACAATTTGTTAAGAAAAACACAAAAACCTTAGTTTTTATATAGATTCCCATAGTATAGCAGAAAGGAAATAAAATTAAGGATTAATATAAGATAGGCTTCCCATTTTGTCATTTTAAGGTGATCTTGGAAAAAAACCTGAAAATCACGGTTTCACACAAAAAATGTACATATTCCTCTAAAATATGTGGTAGAACATTTTCCTCCCTGAGAATACTTTTGTTATTTTCTTCATCCTTTATGATACACATAAATAGACTCTTTATCATGTTTGTTTTCCTTTTGGCTTGGAACATTAGGGCACCCGACAAAGATTTGCAGCTGGCAAATCTTTCCATAGATTAATGAATATTCATCGCCAATTTGCAAAGATAGAATGACAAGGAAAACTCTCAGTTTGCTTAATATAGGACAATTTGGCCAGCTCCTAATGATTGCTTTCTGTGTTGGAACACTGAATTACACTAGTAGGGAATTAATGAAAGAAAACTCCACTGCAAAGGGGAGGGAGAAAAATGATTGGAGGGGTATGAAATGGTGATTATAAAAATCATTTGAGAAGTTTAATCTCGCAAAACTTTAGCTTCAAATAATATTCCATTTGCTCTAGAATTGTGCTGTTACTCATGAATAAAATTTATTGCATTAATATTAGTATATATTCATCTTAAAATCACTTTAATGAATCCTGAAGTAGACTGAAGAAATGTTCATATGGGACTTCAGTAGAAAAAACTGCTAGAATAGTATTCTCTTAATTACTGAAAATAAGATTTGCTTCATTGTTAACACCCTGTTCTTAATGACATTAAAATTCTTATTTGCTTTGCTGAGTAGTCTTTTTCAGATAAATTATGATCCCTGGTGTGAGATGAAAAGCTTTTTTAAAACTCCCACTACATGGGTATTTCAGTGAACATAATTTAGGCTTTTGGTTAACTGTATTGTTGAATTCAGAAAAGAAAGTTCAAAAAACCCTCTTTTGCTGTAATGTAAAATGAAGTACAATCGTATTTAAAACAAATTAAACAAGTAAAACAACACAAAAAGTACTCACAGACAAGCAATTTCTCATTTTCTTTGCCTTTTTTGCCATAAAGTCTTTTTCCTTTTATATTTAAAAGTTGTTAAAAGTAAAGAATCATTACACAATCATACAATATACAATACTAATGAGAAACATTAAATGTGGAAATATTCTCTAGTGGGATACTGATTCACCTAAAACATATAAAATACAATAAAAGGGGAAAATGTAATACTTTAAAAGTTTAAGTAAAATATGACCAGGTTATTATTAAAAGGTATTATATAAAATGAAGTAAACTATGTTTATTTGTTAATAGAAAAGACTGATACTTAAATCAGATTACCATTATATCTAAAAACCAATATATTCTTTCAAGTCCTTAACATCTCAAGCCATTAAATGATTCTTCTATGTACAGTATACCTTACTACCTGGTGACTCTTTAGCAGTGTTATGAGGCTGCTTAGTGTTAACACACACACACACACACACACACACACGGTCTTTAGACTTTCCTGAATACTACAACAACAAACTATTTTTATTCAGACACTTTATACTGAAGAGGGCTATTTTTAGAATGAATCACATCCTGGTCTTCAAAAACAATGGGATAAAACTGGGTACTAAATACAAGGGCAATATTTCCACTGTGTAAAGGAAATGTGTGTGTGTGTATCAGTGTGTGTGCGTGTGCGTACATCTCTCCAAAAAGCTGTCAATGATTGTCTGAACCCTCTATATATTTTGTAATCCATTTTATCCATGGATAAAAAACCAAACTATGGTTTCAAATGATCCCAAATTATTATTATTATTTTTTGCTTATTCTGAGTTCTTCAATCAATTTATCTATTAGTGGTTGTATTTTGTTTATAAAGTAACATTATTATTACCAAATAAAGGATTATTTGTTTTACTATTGAGGGCCTATTTCTCCTTCTGAGCACCATTGGAATTTCTCTTCAAATCTTAGAGAAGTGTGCTCTTCCCCAAAAGAAAATGGAATTTCTGTGAATCAAATTGTCCAGGGCAGCTTGCAAACAGATGGGAGAGTCCTGCTGCTTTTTGCTTTTGAACTTCTGCCATGCAAAGCTAGTACACACAGAAAAGCACTCTTTGAGGGTCACTTGTTTGTGTTTTCTCTAAATGGAGGTGTTGTTGTCCACATGCATACTCTAAATAATTTTTGCTTTTTAAAAAACTGCAAAAAAGTCTTGCCAAATTGAAGTTCTAAAAATAATACACATTGTAGTGAATGGATATCTGTTTCTATATCAACATGACATCTGTAATATTTACCCATTTTTTTCCTACTAACAGAAAAAAATTTAAAATTACTACAAAAGATGTGAATGGAAAGAAACTTAAGGAGAATTATTTTTCTTTCCTCAGGTCAATTTTTTACTTTAAAGTTATATTTCCATGTTAATATATATTTCTGAAATTAGTAGAAAATATGATTTTACTACATGATTCTCTATAGAAAATTTCAGAATCAAGTATAAAATATTTTAGTTCTAGTTGGAAACATTTTTTCCAATGTTTAGATACGGGAAGTAGAAATTATAATATTTCAGGAATATATATATATATATCCTCAATTTGCCAACTAAATTGTAGGGATACTATGCTTGAACATTCCATACTTAAAACACATTTATAGGGCTTCCCTGGTGGCGCAGTGGTTGGGAGTCCGCCTGCTGATGCAGGGGATACGGGTTCGTGCCCCGGTCCAGGAGGATCCCACGTGCCGCGGAGCGGCTGGGCCCGTGAGCCATAGCCGCTGAGCCTGCGCGTCCGGAGCCTGTGCTCCGCAGCAGGAGAGGCCACAACAGTGAGAGGCCCGCGTAACGCAAAAAAAAAAACAACAAAAACCAAATTTATAAATAAATGTTTTGTTATTAAATTTGAAAATTCTTTTTTTTGAAAAACATGCAGATTTTGGCTTTGTCATTTGAAAATCTTAATTACATGACCATTGTCCAGATAATTACTAAAAGAACTATAGACTTGGCTAAAGTAAAAACATTAGAAACAAATTTTGTTTTACACTAAAATGATTACTTTTTAGTAATTTCAGAACTTTATGTTACAGTAGCTAAAAATAAAACAAAATTGCCTTGGAGAAACTGGTGTATCCATACTATACGATATGTTTTTAAAATAAAGATATGAAATTAGACAATGGCCACAGAGGTTAGTTTTTGGTACTGAAATAGTTAAAATAATATTTTTCATATAAACCTTTCAACCATGATATTGGTATATGAACCTGCTGTTAGGTCAGTTAAATGAACAAAAATTGGATAAAGCTTGTCTTCAGTAATTAATTCTTCTAACTGAGCAACATTGTTTTCAATCTCCCAATAAGATTTAGACATGCTGTTTTACTGGGTATAATATATATTGATTAAATTTAAGACAGAAAAATGTGAACAAATATAACAGTAATTAGAAAGCACAAAGTGTGACTCAGATAATTAAGAAAGTAAACATTTACGTTGTATTTAGTCCAAGGGAAAAATGTTTATGAGTAAAAGGGAAATGATGACAATTTCATCTGGTAAGAGAAAATTTCACTTCTGCCTAAAGGGCCCCAAAAAATTAAAGAAAGAGAGAGTGGGAAAGATATGGGGGAGGGGGAGGAAAGATGGGGAGGAAAGTACTCATAATGTATATTTTTCAGAGTAGCCTTCTGATTGTGCCCTTGTACAACTGTAACTATGATGGCAGAAATTTTTGAAATTCTCTGCAGTGGCAGTTTTCTGACAGGCTTATGGGGTAGATGAAGCCTTTCAACACCTACTTCCTCTAAGAAGAAGGCCCCGATTTAGAGAATACTTCTGCCATTGCAACAGGAAAAGAACTGTGTTAATTTTGGCTATATTGATCACCTCAGTTAACAGTAGAGAGTAAACTACAATTAAACTGCAAAATTTTATCCTCTATGACAGTGTTAATAAAAGACATCTATTGATATATTAGGTGAGTACGAATAGTGTATGCATCTAGCAAAAATTGCTTGAGAGCCTATTATACTATCTTATCCCATCCTTGAGCAGTTCAAACTTGTTAGGGGATGAGGGACAAGAAACAGGACATGTTTCAACCAAAATTTAATACATCTTTAAAATTACACAAGAAAAATATATGTAAAATGTTGCAGGTACACCGAACAGGAAGAAGGTAGTGGGACTAGAGATAGCTAAGTTATTAATAAATCATACTCAACTTTAATGCCATGCTACAACTTTGGGCACTGAAGACATGTCAAAAGATTTGAGTTCCAACAAGACAAATCTGGCGTTCATGTAAGATCTCACACTGATTCTGGGCATAACGAAGCATCTTTAACCAGGAGGAATGTTATCCAAGACTTCAGACTCCATCCCCACCATCCCTTTCAAAAGCTATCTTGCGGGCTTCCCTGGTGGCGCAGTGGTTGCGCGTCCGCCTGCCGATGCAGGGGAACCGGGTTCGCGCCCCGGTCGGTCTGGGAGGATCCCACGTGCCGCGGAGCTGCTGGGCCCGTGAGCCATGGCCGCTGGGCCTGCGCTCTGGAGCCTGTGCTCCGCAACGGGAGAGGCCGCAGCAGAGGGAGGCCCGCATACCACAAAAAAAAAAAAAAAAAAAAAGCTATCTTGCATTGAGATTCTCAATCTGTACCCTAATTATGGTCTCCTGCTGCTCTCCGTTTGCTTCTTCTACTTGGACCCTGTTCTTGGCATTTGCTTTCTAGGTTGAAACCTTACTGGCTCTGCCTCTGTCAGTCTGACTTCCTCATGTTCGTCTTAGTTGGGTTATCTGAGAGAAGTCCTGGCTCTTTTCTTTCCTAGTGGTTCCCTCTTTGGGTGTTATTTCCCTCTAGTTATCTATACCACAGAGAATTTTTCAAAGATTAAAAAGTGGTAATGAGGGTACAAGCAATATTGTTGTTATATTCTTTTTATTTTAGCTAGTATATTAGCTACTGTCCCTGATACAAAGACAGCAGATTAGTTTCTTGGGTCTCCTACATTTCTCCATTGATAAATGTTGCACTCACCCTCCAGGGTTCTTCCAGGCATACTCTCCATCTCATCTCAGGCCATTTTCTCAAGGCTAGATTTCTGACCTGGGCTGCACTTTGCTGCCCTCTTCTGATCTACAGTCAGGGTTTTGATCTGGCAGAAAGGAATCAATTTTTAGGCTCTCTCTAGAATTAACTCTTTGCAGGTTCTACTATTGCCATCTTTTATGTCCTTGCCTATAGTAATAATTGCTATTCCTATTGTACTGAAGCATGCTGAATATATACAATTATAGGATAAAGCAGGGGTCCCCAACCTCCAGGCCACGGACTTGTATCCATCCGTGGCCTGTTAGGAACCAGGCTGCACAGCAGGAGGTGAGTGGCAGGCAAGTGAGTGAAGCTTCATCTGTATTTACAGCCGCTCCCCATCGCTCGCATTACTGCCTGAGCTCCACCTCCTGTCAGGTCAGGCAGCATTAGGTTCTCACAGGAGCACAAATCCAACTGTGAACTGCACATGTGGGGGATCTAGGTTGTGTGCTCCTTATGAGAATCTAATGCCTGGTGATCTGAGGTGGAGCTGAGGCGGTGATGCTAGCACTGGGGAGCGGCTGCAAATACAGATTATCATTAGCAGAGAGGTTTTACTGCACAGTGAGCATAATAAATCAATTGCTTGCAGACTCATATCAAAACCCTATCAGTGAGTGGCAAGTGACGATTAAGCTGCATCTGGTGGCAGGCTTTATAGTAGCAAGTGAGTTGATGTACTTCAATTGTACAGCTGCATCTGGTGTCAGGCTTTAAGTCAGAATCCGACACTTATTTTAGTCCATGCATGGCCCACCCATTATTTTATTTACCACTTCCATCCACGCCTCTTTCCCGCACTGCACACTTGTCTCAGTCACAGTTTTGGTAAGCCCACAAGCTAACCCTAGCCAAAATTAATAAAAACTAAACGTCACTGAGAGCTTCTCTGAAAAGGGGGAAAGACCCAATGATGAGATAGCAGAAGCCTCTAAGACTGCCAACTAAAAGAAGGCTGCATTTGAAAGAAAATACCAAGAGTCCTACTTAAATTAAGGGTTCATTGTAACAGGAGATTCACATTCTCCAAGCCCGCTTTATATAATATGTGGCAACTGGCTATCCAATGAAGTCATGAAACCTTCAAAACTGCTTGGCCACATGGAGACCAAGCACCCTCCATTACAAGACAAGCCTTTGGAGTTTTTCAAAAGAAAAAAATGTGAACACGAAGAACAGAAGCAATTAATAAAGGCCACAACTTTATCAAATGTGTCTGCACTGAGAGCATCGTTCTTAGTGGCTAACTGCATTGCTAAAGCTAAGAAGCCCTTTACTATTGGTGAAGAGTTGATCCTGCCTGCTGCTAAG